>NC_048238.1:37245899-37326053 GCF_002007445.2 Ailuropoda melanoleuca
AACAGTAACTCCTGTAATTATTGGCCCGAAAAGGCCCAGACGACTAAATCACTGGCAGTTTCCCTAGTTCCTGTCCCCGCTTCCAAGTTAGGACCCAGGGGAGAGAGACAAGCACGCACCCCTCACCAGGACGTAAGACGCCCCGCTTCTAGTCTGCCACCTCTTGCTTGCCCATGGCAGCAACCTCCGATCACGACACACCTGCAGCCTCCCTCTTCTTCCAAGACAGAGCTTTCCCACCTCTCTGCCTGCCTTTGAGTGTCTGCCAGAACACAAGGGATGGTGGCGGACTCCCTTGCTACAGCAAGCGTTGAACGGAGAGCTTTTGTTCTCACATGGGTGCTCTTCCTTCATTTCCACACAACAAAGCCTCCCCGGAGAAGAGGAGCACAGTGAGGGGACAATTTGCCTCGTCCTGAGGCATCTGGATCCAAACCCGGAGCTTCAGAAAGCCAGCCAAGAACTTTCTTGGCTTTACAAAGGACGTATCGTACCTACACCAACTTGCTTTTTTGAGACACATCTAGGTGGATGGCAGGAATGGAAAAAAAGAGCAGGTCCGAGGCTCAGGACACAAATGACTGAAGGAAGAGCTTCCAAAATACCAGAGTGGAAAAGAGACTTCAGTGTTAGCAGTCCCGTTGACAAGCTACCCTCTTAGTTATCCAAGTATTTCACAGGAGCAGATCCCCTGGGGTAAGGTACTTTGCCCAAGTTCCGGATCTGGTATGAGGGGATTATTTGGAGAGGAATGAGATTCAGGGGGAAAGAGTTCCTTTCTAAGTACAAAGCAGACACTCCCTGTGTCCTCTTCTTCTCACCATGAATCCCATGCCCATGGAAACCAAACTGGGGAGTACCTTCTGTCAGAAAGGAGGGGCTTCTCAGATCTCCTTGTTGTTCCAGCACATCCCCACTTAAGAACAGAACCTTGGAGCCATACACTAGCTTTATTCGCCCAGAGAAATGACTCAAGCTGGACATTTTCCAAATTATAACAGGCCAGTGGGAACGGTCAGGGAAGAGGAAAAGGGGCAAATTGCGCCATCAAATAATTTGGTAGCGGTTAACTGTATGGCGTCAAGCTGGGCCTGGGTGAAACAAACTCATTAACCCTCATTAACACCTCAGCAGCAGGCCTTAGTTTACCCTATTAGCTGGATTTAGAACTGAGCCCCTAGAGAACTCTAACTGGATTCGACTCAGGAAGGGAGTTCTGGGAGGCCTGGGTTACCATGATAATACTGACAAATGGCACACGGAGCATATATTCAGGGGTGGATACAGAAAACATTGATCAGAGAGCAAAATATAGGACTAGGAAGAAAACCAGCTTTGCCTAAGCCTGACTGTGACCCTTAGCTTGAATATAGCTCAAGAGCCAGCACTGAGGGCAGGAGGAGTGGCCATGAGAGATGACTTAGTCAGCCATCATTCCTAATCTGCCCAGCCCAACACAATCCCTCCTAACAACTGGCCAGGCCCTCCAGCCACCAGCCCACTCTAAGCCCTATGGGTAAAGGAAAGGTCTTCAGTCTTCAGCGATGCCAGGCCTCGAGGGCCTACTGGATTGCCTACCTTGGCTTCTGTGGGGAGCTGGTTCGGGAAGGTACTCCCACTCCCCGATGGTCCCCGAAGAGCATGCATGTACTTCCCGAGCCATGTGGTTTAAGACCTGCTCCCCTATCTCACCAAGAGGGAAAAGTAGCATTTATAAAATGCTTACTAGAGTTAATCCTCAGTAACAACCCTAGGAGTTTCTTACTCTTTACACGGAAAGGGATCAGCCTATGCCAACCCAAAATATGCCACTTTAGCATAAAGATTATTTGGAGCTGAAAGCAATTAAATAACAGACTAAGAACTCTCTGCCCAACCCCTTTCTACCTAAAAGCAGGGCATAAACTTTTTACAAAGGTATCCCCCCCACCAAGCCAGCAAGAGAAGGACCTAGAGATGGCACCAATTTGAGTCTACATAATAAATCTTACTAAATAACCCTTATCTGCCATCAGGAGCCCCCAGCTATTTAGTTTCCCACGATTTACAGCCCCTAGTAGCCTAAACCCCCTTTCCTTTGTCTAGTCGCTTCTCCACAATACATTGCCCTTTGAGAAAATGGCATATAAACTCTGAAGCCTCACCATTTCTAAGCTAAGGTTTTGACTTCTTTCCTGTAAAGCTCTTGTGCGCATGCATAATAAATCTTTTCTCCTGTTGATCTTTTGTCAGTTTAATTTGCAGGCCCCGGTTACTGAACCTAAGAGGGACAGGAAAAGTTTCTCCTCCCCTAAAACACTAACCCCACATTACAGATGGGAAACTGAGTCACAGAAAGATTAAGGACAAAACATTTAGTAGCTAGTGCCAGGGTGTGAAACTAGGCAGTCTGATTTCAGTCTCTACGTTCTTCTTTTTAATCCCTGTGCTCTTGCTTCAATACTCCACTGCAACTCCAGTTTGAAAAAACACAATTCTCCCATGCAGCCCAGTTTCACACAGGGATCACCCTGTATTCACACTGAGGGGCACCTGGGGGACTCTGCTGGTTAAGTGTCTACCTTTGGCTCAGGTCATGATCCCGGGGTCCTGGGATTGAGCCCCACTTCAGGCTCCCTGCCCAGTGGGGTGTCTGCTTCTCCCTCTCCCTTTGCCCCTCCCCCTGCTCGTGCTCTCTCTCAAATAAATAAAAATTTTTTAAAAAATACACACTGAGTCTTGAAATATTAGAATCATACTCAGTGAGGCAAGAAAAGTTGTAAGGGGCAGGAGGTAGAAACATGCAATCTGCTATCCCTTTAGGAAGTCTCAATCTGGAGCACACACCCATCGAGTGAAAGAAGGGCAGTCTCTTGAAGTATTTAAATCCATTCTCTGCATCTCCCTTTAGTGCACACATACAGGAAAATTCAGATAGGTTAAATGTGCACCAAAGCCTAGGCCACTGTGTATAAAACAAGGCACGCTGTACAGATTTCCAAAAGAACTCAGAAATATAATGACTAAGAGAATAGATGGATAAGGACTTGCCCGTGTTTTTGTTCCAGTCAGCCCGTGATTACAAAATGTGATTTCTGCAGGCAGCACTGAAGCCTCATGCAATCAGAAAAGTGCGGGGCAGTGCTTCTAGCAAGCTCGGGAGGAGAAAACACAGCCAGGAGGGTGAGACAAGGAGGGCAAAGCTCAAAGAGGGCTCCTCCCGCAAGGCTGCTGTGGGAAGGCAAGGCACTGTATGCTTTGATCCCACTCAGGTTTCTTTCTGCCCCGGTTGTATTGTTAAAATACCACCGCATGGGGGCGCCTGGGTGGCTCCGCTGGTTAAGTGTCTGCCTTTAGCTCAGGTCATGATCTAGTCCCCGCACTGGGCTCCCTGCTCAGCGGGGCGTCTGTCTCCCCCTGCCCTTCACCCCACTCTCGCTGGCTCGCTCTCTCAAATAAATAAATAAATAAAAGCTTTAAAAAAATAAATAAAATAAAATAAAATACCACCACCTAGCTTCAGAGCCCCGGACCTGGTACAGTACTTGGATGGGCGGAGATGACGTCACATCCACGCAGCTCTGGGAGGCTCAGGGTATGTGTCCCTCAGGGAAGCTGCAGCCCATACTTTCCCCATACGACATTCCAGGCGGTGGGTGTAAGGCTGATGTCCATCCATGCCCCTGACCTGGACAGAGCCACTGGGCCTCGCACCAGCCAGCCCAAGACAGAAATGGCAGATGCTCCATGCCCCACCTCATGATGTCATCCCTTCACGTGAACAGGAATAAGCGCCCTGCTACCTTCACCGCGTCGGGTTTGCGCCACGTCAATCGCAACTCTGTGCTCCAGTTGCAAGTACTGAATTTCAGGTTGTCCCTGAGTAACAATTCATGAATTTAAAACAGACAACTGGGGCACTCATTTGAAGGGTGGCTACTACGAGGGGAGCCTAAAAGAGCCCTTCCAGGCTCAGGATCAGGGGAGTCCACGATGACAGACTTGGGAGGCAGGTATCGACCTCACTAGCAGAGATTTTTCTAATATCTGCACATTCTAGCAGCAGCAGTTGGGTGCAGGGGAGACAAAGGGAAAAGAGGACAGAGAGAGGGACAAACCAGAGAGGATATGAGGAAGAGAACAGGGAGGAAGGTAGGAGGGAAAAAGAGGGAGACAGGAGGGGGTAGGAGGAGAGAGAAGTTATGAGTGGGGAGGAAGAGGAGGTAGAGAGAGGAAAATTAGGAAGAAGAGGGGAGCCTGGGTGGCTCAATCAGGGAAGCGTCTGCATTCGGCTCAGGTCACAATCTTGGGGTCCTGGGATCAAGCCCTGCGCATTGGGCTCCCTGCTTAGCAGGGAGTCGGACTGTCCCTCTCCCTCTCCCCTAGCCCCCACTGGTGTTCTCTCTTGCTCTCACATAAATAAATAAAATCTTTAAAAAAAGAGAGAGAGAAGAGAAGAAAAAAGAACTGCAATTTTAGGGGAAGAAAAACAATAATATAAAGGGGTTTTTTGTTTTGTTTTGTTTTGTTTTGTTTTAGTATGTTGTTTCTTAATGCAGAGAGGGTCTTGGTTGTCACCACTGTGCCTGGCTGTACTCCATAGTGACAGAGCATTTTTTTCAGATAAAAACCAAGTAGAATGACTTAAGTATGCCTAGGAAAGGAAGAAACACGTACAGGAAAAGGAAGGTCGAAAAAGAGAAGATGAGGAGGCTTTAATGTATTATTATTGCTATAAGGCAAGGGCACCGCAGGGAGAACAGGTTCCAAAGTATTCGCTGGCTTGATTTTAGTGACATTTCTAAACCTGCCTAGGAGCACTCTGTAATTGTCAGCAGGTACATTTTATTTAAGAGAGAGAGGAGGGAAAAGATATCAGTCATCAAATGCTGTTTACCATTTTGGCTCCCAAGTTGCACTGAACCAAAGGTAGAAAACAGTGTGAGAGAACAAACAAAAGAAAGCTGGGAAGGCTTCCGAGGTTTCTCCCGGCGCAACAGCGCAGGTCTGACGGAGGCAGTGGGCACAGGAGCAGTGGCTGAGCACTGCACAAAAGACACCCTCAGATTCTGCTGTTAAATGCCCTGCAGAGTCTTTTGCCAGGTATCACTCTTTTTCGTATTTTTTCTTTGTAAAATGGCATTTTTCTTTTTGCTAAAAATATTGTGGTGGGGAATCACAAAACTAAGGCAGATAATCAAGTTGACAGGCTAGGTATTAAAACTGAGGCCCGCGGACCAGCAGCACTGGCACCATCTGGGAGCTGGTTAGAAACGCAGCATTTGGACCCAGCCCCAGGGCCCACTGAATCCGAATCCGCTTACGAACCAAATCTCCAGGGGATTCCCGCGCAGGTGGAAGTTTGAGTAGCCCGGTCAGAGAGAAAAAAAGTGATATGCTAACATCTCAAGTATTTATTTGTCTGCAGTCTTGTCTCTGCCGGGGATCCACTGTGCCTACCTGGCTATGCCCTTGTACCTGCCACGTGCAACCTCCGTCCCCTTCCTGCACAGCCCAGGCAGACGGTCCTTAATTGATTCATCAAGAGTAGACACTTGGAACACTGTCCTAAACTGTGAAATGAAATCTAACTCGGCAGTAAGAGGGGGGAGGAAAAGGTGATCAGAGTCAGCACCCTGGTTTAGCTTTGCTGCGTGTGAACGTGCGCATGCGTATGGTGTGTCTCTACTGGTGGTTCTCGAGCTTTAGCCAGGGGCAACATCATCCGGAGAACTTCCTAAAACAGACTGCTGAGTTTCTGAGTCAATAAGTCTGACACGAAGCCTTAGACTTTGCATTTGTACTCCAATCTAAATGCTGATGCTGCTAATCCAGGAACCACTTGCCCCTATCTCCCACCCCCACCCCTCTCTCCTTCCTATAAAGACGCTGTTCTCTATCCTTTCCCTTCAGAGCCTTGTTGTCTGCAAGCACAGGTGAGTAGTAGCTTGATTTGGTAGCAAATATTAGTTGCTTAGACCAGGAGTTTTATAAATATTTTCAAGGGGACTCAAGAATATGGTCTTAACCAAAGGATAAAGAAGATGTGGTCCATATATACAACGGAATATTACTCAGCCATCAGAAAGGATGAATACCCACCATTTGCATCAATATGGACGGAGCTGGAGGAGATTATGCTAAGTGAAATGAGTCAAGCAGAGAAAGACAATTATCATATAGTTTCACCTATTTGTGGAACATAAGGAATAGCAGGGAGGACATTAGAAGAAGGAAGGGAAAATGAAGGCGGGGAAATCAGAGGGGGAGAAGAACCACGAGAGACCATGGACTCCAGGAAACAAACTGAGGGTTTTATTTTTTTTTTTTTAAGATTTTATTTATTTATTTGACAGAGATAGAGACAGCCAGCGAGAGAGGGAACACAAGCAGGGGGAGTGGGAGAGGAAGAAGCAGGCTCACAGCAGAGGAGCCTGATGTGGGGCTCGATCCCATAACGCCGGGATCACGCCCTGAGCCGAAGGCAGACGCTTAACCGCTGTGCCACCCAGGCGCCCCCAAACTGAGGGTTTTAGAGGGGAAGAGGGTGAGGGGATGGGCTAGGCCGGTGATGGATATTAAGGAGGGCATGTATTGCATGGAGCACTGGGTGTTATACGCAAACAAGGAATCATGGAACACTACACCAAGAACTAATGATGTACTGTATGGTGACTAACATAATATAATAAAAAAAAATTTTAATTTTAAAAATAATAAATAAATAAATAAGAATATGGTCTTAAACAAATAGTCTAAAGAGGATAGTTTACAAGAGCCATGTGTTAGAGACAGGGGATGGGTGTTTGAGGGTGGACAGAGCTGCACTGCATCCCCCAGTAATCACCTTGACAGTTGACTCTGTAGGTCGTACCAACAGGACCATGGGCCAGCTCCTGTGAATCTTGCCATTGAGACTCAGCCAGGGATGCTCTTTTCTTTATTCGAAAAGAGAAGGGAGGAAAACCTATAAAGAAGAAGGAAAGCCTGTCTTGCAGCATCTTTGGGAGAGAAGCAGTCTTTCCCTTATTTTAAAATGTGATGGCTTCTTCATTTTGGGGAATATAATAAGAACTAGAGAGAGAAAGTCAAAGACACTGGTTTTTAGATCCAAACATGCAATTACAAGATATTGTGGATAATGTAGTACAGGTTAAGAACCAGGTGCTGAAGAAAGAAGGGAGACTCATCCGGGCCAAAGTTAGGGATGGGGCCTCCTAGAATAGGGAGTGGCTAAGCTAATTATCAGATAATGATCAGGAGTTACCCTAGGCAGGAAAATAACATAAGAGATGCACTTATTTCGATGGAACAGAATAGAGAACCCAGAAATGGACCCTCAACTCCATGGTCAACTAATCTTCAACAAAGCAGGAAAGAATATCTGATGGAAAAAAGACAGTCTGTTCAAAACAAATGGTGCTGGGAAAATTGGACAGCCACATGCAGAAGAATGAAACTGGACCGCTTTCTTACACCATACACAAAAATAGACTCAAAATGGATGAAAGACCTCAATGTGAGACAGGAAACCATAAAAGTCCTAGAGGAGAACACAGGCAGCAACCTCTGTGACCTTGGCCACAGCAACTTCTTGCTAGACACATCTCCAAAGGCAAGGGAAACAAAGGCAAAAATAAACTACTGGGACTTCATCAAGATAAAAACCTTCTGCACAGCAAAGGAAACAGTTGACAAAACCAAAAAACCGACAGAAAAGGAGAAGATATTTGCAAATGTCTTATCAGATAAAAGGCTAGTATCCAAAATCTACGAAGAACTTATCAAACTCAACACCCAAAGAACAAATAATCCAATCAAGAAATGGGCAGAAGACATGAACCGACATTTCTCCAAAGACATACAAATGGCCAACAGACGCATGAAAAAATGCTTGACATCACTCAGCATCAGGGAAATACAAATCAAAACCACAATCAGATACCACCTCACGCCAGTCAGAATGGCTAAGTTAACCACTCAGGAAATGACAGATGTTGGCAAAGATGCAAAGAAGGGAATCCTCTTACACTGTTGGTAGGAATGCCAAGCTGGTGCAGCCACTCTGGAAAACAGTATGGAGGTTCCTCAAAAAATTGAAAATAGAGCTACCCTATGACCCAGCAATTGAACTACTGGAGATTTACCCCAAAGATACAACTGTATTGACTTGAAAGGGGCACCAGCACCCCAATGTTTATAGCAGCAATGTCCACAATAGCCAAACTATGGAAAGAGCCCAGATGTCCATCAACAGATGAATGGATAAAGAAGATGTGGTATACACACACACACACACACACACACACAATGGAATATTACTCAGCTATCAAAAAAATGAAATCTTGCCATTTGCAATAACGTGGATGGAACTAGAGGGTATTATGCTAAGCGAAATAACTCAATAAGAGAAAGACAATTATATGATCTCACTCACATGTGGAATTTAAGAAACAAAACAGATGATAATAGGAGAAAGGAGGGAAAAATAAAACAAGACGAAATCGGAGAGGGAGACAAACCATAAGAGACTCTTATTCATGGGAAACAAACTGAGGGTTGCTGGAGGCAAGGGACGTGAGGGGATGGGGTTACTGGGTGATGAACATTAAGGAGAGCACATGATGTAATGAGCACTGGGTATTATATAAGACTTACAAAGGGCACCTGGGTGGCTCAGTCGGTTAAGCAACTGACTCTTGATTTTGGCTCAAGTCATGATCTCAGGGTCGTGGGACAGAGTCCCACGTCAGGCTCCCCGCTCAGCACAGAGTCTGTCCCTCTCCCTCTGCTCCTCCTCCCACTCGTGCTCTCTCTCTCTCTCTAAAATAAATAAAATCTTTTTACAAAAATAAAAGATAAAAATTACTCTCCAGGGGAACCTGGCTGGCTCAGTCAGTAAAGCATCTGACTTGATCTCAACGTTGTGAGTTTGAGCCCCTTGTTGGGTGTAGAGATAGATAGATGATAGATAGATAGATAGATAGATAGATAAGATAGATAGATATAAAATAAAATAATTCTCTAGAAAACGTCAAACGATATATAACATTGAAGAGAAAGAAGCAATATATCATATAGAGATCCATGAGGTAGAGGTAATAAAGGTAGTATTTAAATACAGAAGTGGCGGGGTGCCTGGGTGGCTCAGTCCGTTAAGCATCTACCTTCAGCTCAGGTCATGATCCTAGGGTCCTGGGATTGAGTCCCACATCAGGCTCCCTGTTCAGGGGGCAGCCTGCTTCTCCCTCTCCCTCTGCCTGCTATTCCTCCTGCTTGTGGTTTCTCTCTCCCTGTCAAATAAATAAATAAAATCTTTAAATAAAACTAAGTAAAATAAAATAGAGAAGTGGTGATATTTAGGCACAACAAGGAATTTTATACGCAGACAAAAAGTCCAAAGCCTGGGTTATCAATGTCCTTTGAGAGTGAAGGACCAATCCTCAGGCAGAACACAATCGCAAACTTAGAGCTCTTAGTAAAAAGGGTTATGGGGGTGGGGGGGTTGCCACCAAGGCACTCAGCATCACAGTCTTTAAATTATAATGTGACAGTGCCTCTGGAGTAGCACAGTAGAGAGACTCTGACTTGAAGACGTAATTTGTTTAAGATCCATTAGTCTAGTGGTAAAAAAAAAAAAAATGTTGGGGCGCCTGGGTGGCACAGTGGTTAGGCATCTGCCTTTGGCTCAGGGCGTGATCCCAGCATTATGGGATCGAGCCCACATCAGGCTCCTCTGCTGGGAGCCTGCTTCTTCCTCTCCCACTCCCCCTGCTTGTGTTCCTCTCTCGCTGGCTGTCTCTCTCTGTCAAACAAATGAATAAAATCTTTAAAAAAAAAAAATATGTCTTCCCAACTTCACCCCCGGAGAAACAGGAGACCTGATTTGTTGCGTTGGGGAAAATGAGAGCCTGAGAGAACCAAGCTGGAACAAAGAAGCCAAGGAGGAAGGTGAAGAGTAGGGTCCTGTGGCGTTTCTCCTCCTGATTCCAATGATTCCCAAATCCATTATTATCTCTGGCGTTCTTACAGATTGCTTACACAAGCCAATAAATTCCTCTTTTGCCTTATCTCATTTTTGGTTGCAAGTGGAAGAAACCCAACATGTGAATACTGATTAAAATATCCTATTTTAATAATTCTGAGATAATCAGGCATTTCTCTTCTTGAACCTCCAGCTCCCAAATTGGCCTTAATCAGGCTAATTGAGCTTAATCTAAAGGTCAGCTTTCACCTAAAAAAGAGAAAGTTGATGCACTAAAAAAATTATGTCGGGTGCTTTACAAGACGAATTTTTTTTTTAAAGATTTTATTTATTTATTCGACAGAGATAGAGACAGCCAGCGAGAGGGGGAACACAAGCAGGGGGAGTGGGAGAGGAAGAAGCAGGCTCATAGCAGAGGAGCCTGATTTGGGGCTCAATCCCACAGTGCCGGGATCACGCCCTGAGCTGAAGGCAGACGCCCATCCGCTGTGCCACCCAGGTGCCCCACAAGACGGATTTTTTTAAATGGAAATTTAACTCTGACAATTATCATTCCACGTAGACATTCCCATTTCCTCTATCAGGAAACCAAGGCTCAGAGAAGTTAGGAAAGGACTTGCCAAAGGTTACCCGCCACCAGGAAAGGTGGGGATCCCAAAGCACCAGTCTTACCCCAAGTGTCATTTCTCCCAATCCCTGACCATTAGGACTCTGAGGTCCTATTTACCACCCTGTCATTATCTTTGCATTGGTGGAACCCCAAAATGAATCCATGTTGCACTTACAAAAAGATGATACCACACGTAGCAACCATGGAGGTGCACCATTTCGCTCTCCCTTCCAGAAGCTACTCGTCATGGAGCTATGGGAACTGCAGTTAGCTGACAACTTCCCTCCTTTGAGCGAAGGCTACGCTTCCTGGGAAGCCCCAGCTGCTGACGGAGCATGGCAGGGACACCAGAGCCTAACCACTTCTGTCACGTGGGGACAGTGGGACTCCTCCAACGAGTCGCCTTCGCTCTGGGGCTCCCCGCGGGGTCGTCCAAGACTTGCTCCTATAGACATCCAGGTCTGAAGCACTCCTGCCCCGTCCTGCCTCTCGGGGCCCCTTCCTCGGGGATCAGCTCGCCATCACTGTCTAAAGGCTCTGCCTGGGCAACCCTGCTCCCTCTGGCTTACTTTCCACGGGCATTTGTCCCCCCAACAAAACAACTTGCATTTTTAACACCGCCTCAGCCTCTGCTTCCTGGAAGACCCCAGTGGAACACGAACCAGCGAATGAGCGAGCAAGAGAAGTAGAATTCAAGGGGAAATCGTCCTTTCCAACCATCCTTCTAGTCTGGGAAAGCAGATTGTGCTGAATACGCCACAGGGCTTCTCTTAGAAGGAGGGAGCGCCTGTCAGACGCTAATATTTACGGTACCGTTTCTGTCTCGTGATCCAGGCCCTCTTTATGGAGATGACTGCTTCACGGCCCTGCCACAGGTATTTACCATCAGGCTATTACGGCCCACTGAGTCATCCAGGAGAGAAATCCAAGTTGGTAATTAACATCCGGAGGAAGGTAATTGTAGAACACTTAAGCACGCGGCCGTAACTTCTTGGTTCAGTGTCAGTAAGGACAACCTGTAGGGCATATCATACTTAATGAGTCAGTAGCTGCCGAAGATGATTATAAAAACCCGAAGCATATTATTTTTATCACCAGGTGCAGGAGCTGCAGATTATGTCCTTTTGACCTACTTTGTGTTCTCGTTCCCAGCTAAATAGTAACCACCCAGGAGTGGAGGAAACAAATGATTCTTCTCATAATTAAGGAACATTTAGATGCCCACAGAATGTTTATAAACAGGAAACTTGCAGGGTAGGAGCTTTTCTCTTTTATCCTCATGAGTTAATTTTCTGTTTTAACGGTGAAAAGGATTCTCTTTACTTCAGGGGACGGGGAGAGGGATGGACCGCCATACTTTCTGGTCCATAGATGTAACATCCACTGGTAAGTAAAGGGACAGAGGCTGTGTTTGACCTCGGAAACAAAAGCTAGAGGAGCAGCCTTCAGATAACAGGGGGAGACACATTCAAGGACAGAACTATCTAACCAACATTTCTAGCCTTCATAAGGGCTCTGCTAGTTTCAGGCACTGATGCTGTTTAAAGGTAGCTATGTGTTACCCCTAAGGATATTAGTTCATTCCTGCTCATTTCTCATACTTTCCTTTCCTTAGCATCCTCTATAATATAGTACATAAGCCTTGCTCACGCTGGACACAAAGTTGATGGCTTTTACCATTGCAGAATGGTATCCATTCAGGTCCTCTGGTAAGCAAACACCAGAGTATAAGACAAGTGTTGCAGAGTGATGTGAATGATACATGGGAACACGGCAGGATTCAGTGGAGAAAGACTTCAGACCCCTAGACTCCAGGGAAAGGAAAGAAGGAAGGAACACTCCCACAGGTGGAGCCTCAGGATGCAATGGTGTGATGAGTCTGACCAACACATCAGAGAGAAATGGGACAAGGATTGCCCATGTTGGGCAGAAACAGCCAGGCCCTAATAATATCTCCTTCCCGGCCGCCATGCTCTGTCCTTGTCTGGGGGCTACTCCAGAAGAACATGGCCTTGGCTCAAATGCTGCAATGGATCCCAAAGGCTCTGCAGCTGGAGGCCAGCAGCTATCCACACTCTTGGCCTCACAGGTGATTGGCAAGTCCTTTACTGAAGAGCGATCAAGCAACCCTCCACCATGGCTGCCACTAGAACCCAATCTATAGGGAATATGAAACAAATGGCAAAGATTCATGTCTTGATCACATCTTCTTTTTTTCCTTTTTGAAGATTTCTTTATTTATTTGAGAGAGAGAGAGTGTGTGTGTGTGTTTGTGTGTGTGTGTTTGTGTGTGTGTGTGTGTGTGTGTACAGGGCGGGGAAGGGGCAGAGGGAGAGGGAGAGATAAACCCAAGCAGACTTTACGCTCATCACAGAGCCCGACGAAGGGCTCCATCTTCCAACCCTGAGATCACGACCTGAGCCAAAACCTGAGCCAAAACCAGGAGTCAGATGCTTAACCGACTGCGCCACCCAGGTGCCCTGATCACATCTTCTTCATGGATTAGCTGTGGTTTTATTCTATTTGTCCTCAAGTTCAGGACCCAAGCTAAGAGAGAAGCCATCATTGGGAGCATTGCCAGGAGCTGGGGTAGAAGGATAGCTCTAAAGGGCTTCACACTAATAAGAACGCATAATTCATTGGCCAAAATGGGTCACAATGTCCCACCTAACAACAAAGGGGCAGGAAGTTCAATCTTACTGTGTGTATCCAGAAAGTAGATCGCCTGAAAGGAGCAACAGCAATGACCACAACAGTGAACAAAATGGTGAACTCCCCAAAGTCTCCTTTACATTCTACATAAACAATAAAGGAACAATTTGTAGGGTACTCAATAAGGCCAAATGTCTGGGTTTTTCCTATTCCTGGTAACTTATAAATAATCATTGCTCTAAGAATCATTTCTATGTATAGCAATGGAGACATTAAATCACTTTGAAGCCAACCCTCCTCCTTTTGTAGGAAACAGAAGTTCCCTTTTGGTTGCATAGAAGCAAGGTAAATAGGAACTCACTGTTAGGGAAAGAAGATTCGGAGCTCTCGCTCTTTGGTAACTGGGGCAGAATCACCCAACCAACCCCTTCCAACACCCCTGCCCATTTGCATTCATTGTTAAGACTATGTTTTCTGAGAAAGCCATGGGAGATTTTGCTAAGTACCTTCTGTGAGGGAACAGGGTAAGACCACGAACTAATTCCTGAGACTTGAAGTTACGAAAACCCGTTTTGGTGGTTAGATCTGTTTCTGGCTAGGACGTGGTGATAGAAAAGGTCACCACGCCTTGATCCTAAAACCTTTGTGCAAGTGGGGCGACCAGGATGAGGGCTTCTATGCCGCCATCTCCAATGCTAAAAGGGAATATGGTTATGGGTTTGCGAAAAAGCCAACTGAGGAATCTGCCCCAAAGCTCCTCCTGCTCGTGGAATCTGACCCAGGGAAGTGCCTGTGGGTGGAGATGCTAAGTAACAAAGCCCTTGTAGATAAAGGACTGTTAACTGGGAGACCCCAGACAGGTCTGAGATAGTCCAGAATTGTGAGCAACCCCGGAAGTACTACCTCCAGATAAAACACCTCAATCACCAAAGGTCACTTGATAGAGGAAGAATCAAAATGCACGGCAAGACAAATGGTACCCCTTGGAGTTCCGAGCAGGTTCTTTGCTTCTCTCCTCTTCAAGGTACAGCAATCAGGATGGACCCTTACGGCTAAGTAAACCATTATTCTTGGCTTATTACAAAAACAGGAACCCAGAGAGAAAGGCTCAATGCTCTGCTCACATAAGTATAGGAAGACAAAAGAAACTCGGGGCGTTGTATCTTGGGACATTATCTTTCCCTGCATTTAATGGGATTTGGAACATTAATATATAAAGCTGTGTTTTCCCATCCCAGTAAGAAACCCCGAAGGCAAATTTCTCTAATTTGTTTTTAAATGGCCTGTCCTGATTCCTGGGGATCCTATGCGAAAATGGAATTGTACAAGTCACAATCACCAGTGATATTTCTCTGAATCTGTTTCCCAACCCTGCTCCAGCAGGATCTTCAGGCTTGGGCGGAAGTAGAGGAAAGCAGGGAGGCACTATTTCTGGGACCCTCCAGGGACACCTCGTCTGAGCACCCAAGTCTATTTCTCTTTGCCATTCCATGGCATCAGCCATTTCTCTCTTCCCTGCTATGCTTCCCTGGAGCTGAGATGTCATCGTGCTCGGGCCCCTGAGAGGCACTACCCTTCAGTTTATAAAAACCTGACATTGCAGGTGAGGGCCCCAGCATAACGGTGGAACTTAGTAGGCTACACAGAGCTTCTGCCCCAGCACAGGTGGGCTCTATTTTCCTCAGAAGTGAGGACAACTACTCTCCCCTCATCTCTGCATTTTCAAGGTCACCATTAACTCCTGAGTCGCAGATATTTGAGTGTAACTATTCTACCCACTTTTGCCTGCAGCCTCTCACCCCAAGCTTCAGGCACTGGTCACTGCCGTTCCAGAAGACCAACAGGAGTGGTAGGCCATGCGGATACTCAGAATCATCCCAACCATTCAAACCAGGGGTGTGATTCCTCAGAAGGATTAGTTGAGACCATCCAGTTTGCTCTGAGGAGTTATTTCTCAAGAGACTTCTAGGTCCCTCATTGAAGAAGAAACTTGGTGACCCTGAGCCCCATGGAACAAAGGTGTGAAGCTCATGGAGGGATCATCCCTACACGTGCAGAGATCACATTGTCCCATATTCAGTGAAATGCAATGGCGGGACAGCAGGCAGTGAAAATTGAGGGACAAGTGTCCCAACACTTGACAGCCGGGATCAGATGTCGCTACTTCTCTTAAGAATTCAGACCACACCCTTTCATATCTGTTGTCTGCATGGCACTAATCTGCTGTGAGGAGGCAGAGAGACAGGGCGATACCTTCCTTCCAGGTGAGGGAGAGATTGTGTGCACAGGAACTAAGATGGGAAGATGGCCTATATACTGAAGGACCACTGGGTTGGTCAGGTTAAATGACAGAAGCCAAGTGTGGAAGAATTTGCCTTAGAAATGTAGCTTGTGGCCAAAGGGTGGCTATCAAACTTCAATTTGGTATTTTTTTAATCATTTACAGGATTCCTACCCCAACAGTCTTGTTTGTAGGCCAAGTCCTAGAACCATATCTACTACCCAGAGTAAGTATTAAATGCCAATTGTTTTTAAATGCAAATTCTGAATGAATATTTGTTTCTATGATTTTCCAAGGTAATTGTGATGGAAAGACGACCCAGCGTACGCTCTGATCTCGAACAGCTTTGTCTCGCATGCCTTGTTACAAAAGACCAAATGATAGAACAGTGCACAAAGTGCTACCAGAGAGGTAGCAGGGCATTTTTTGGGCACAGAGCTGAATCTCCTTATCATTGCCCTGCCTGGTGGGGTCCAGTAAGGCAGCATGGATGAAGTGATGCCGAGGCTAACTGCCGAAGAGTAGGTCTTTCACCGGGCACAACGAAAGGTCATCCTCCAAAGAAAGAACACTCACCAAGAAGATAAGGCTCTGCTTCGGAGGGGCCAGGCTAAGGTTTCTGAGTAGGTAATAAGGAAGTGAAAACCAGGGGCACTGGCTGGCTCAGTCAGTAGTAGAGCATGTGACTCCTGATCTTGGGGTCATGAGTTCGAGCCCCACATTAGGTGCAGAGATTACGTAAAAAATTTTTTTTAAAAAAGTGAAAACCACACTGCTAAGGACAAGGCCGTGATGTTCCTATCAGCACATAAACAATGCTCACAGAATTACTAACAACATCCAGACGAGTAGTCTGTGACAGTGCTTGGAACATGACAGGGACAAGGCTGCTTTACAACCACATGTGCACACACACATGCACGCCATAAATAAAGGGTCCCTTTCCTGATGCTTCTTAGGAATGACAACCCTAGCCTCTCTTTAATCCTCCCCAAGTCCTAAATAAAAATTACGAAAAATAACCAGGGCACCTGGGTGGCTCAGTCGGTGAACTATCTGCCTTTGGCTCAGGTCATGATCCCGGGGTCCCGGGATCGAGCCCCACATCAGGCTCCCTGCTCAGTGGCAAGTCTGCTTCTCTCTCTGCCCCTCACCCCACTTGTGTTTTCTCTCTCTCAAATAAATAAATAAAACCCTTTAAAAAAAGAAAAGAAAACGAATAACTGAACTGCCCCTGCTGCCCAGCGTCATCCAAATCAGAACTGATCCCCACTGCTAAATCCTCCTCTGGATCAACCAATACGACCCTCAAACCCTGTAAGAAGCCCCTCCTGATTCCTTGTTACTGAGAGGTCCCTGGAATGTGTCCTCCCTTGCTCCAACAAGCAAGCCAATAGACCCATCTTTTATTATTATTATTACAGGTGTATTCCTAGCAGTGTTTGGTCGTGGGTTCTAAGAGCAGCTTATTTGGAGGTGCTGCCCAGGAAGCAGGAGTGTGGGACAAGAGGTGGGTGAGAGAAGGAGGGAAATTGACCCTAACGACATGTTATCAGATTGGCCACTACTAAGGGTGATTGATGGGACCTGACTTCAGGACCTTCTTTAGCAACTTATGAAATGGGTCTGAGAATTATCTGTCTAGGGAAGAAAAGGAAGCACTTGCCCATTAGTTCCCAATCTCCTTGGATCAAGGGACATCCTACTCGTTATTAATTCCCTTGTGGGGTATGAATGGGAGTCAGAAAAGCCCCTGGGCAGAAAGCAAGGCAGATCCAGTTCGAGCCCCACATTAGGCGCAGAGATTACGTAAAAAAATTTTTTTAAAAAGTGAAAACCACACTGCCCAGGGCCAAGGCCAACCCCCGCCACCCCCGGCAAAACGGCTAAGGCCTTTCAGAACTGGCCACCACAGCAGTCATTAGAACAAGAGGTAGAGCCAAGAATGCTCAGACAGATGTCCAAGGGGTTTCTTTTTCCTTTTTATACATTTTATTTATTTATTCGAGAGAGAGAGAGAGAGAGAGAGCACAAGCAGGGTGAAGGACAGAGGGAGAAGCAGACTCCCTACTGAGCAGGGAGCCCAACTCGGGGCTGAATCCCAGGACTCAGGAATCAGGACCTGAGCTGAAGGCAGACGCTTAACCACCTGAGCCACCCAGGCTCCCCAAGAGGTTTCTTTTCTGCCAAACTTCAGTTCTACCATGAGAAGTAGTGTCGCCAAACAGTCAATGATACAGCTGAAGGGTTGTAAATACACCACCCCAAAAATATGTCTCTTTGATATAAGGATTATTTTGAGTGGATTATTCTGAGAAACAGCAGACACAGGAGAACCTATGAAAACAGAGAAAGAGTTACCCTTTCCTAAGAAACATTTACCTTAAAAGGGAAATTTCCACTTGCAGGGATGTCTGCCTTTCTGCATCAGCAAGAGGAAGATGAGGCTAACTCTCCAGAATCCCGTACAACCGGAGAAGGCAAACTTCTATCTACCCGACAACCTTCCTTTGTTTACTGTACTTTTTCTGGGAGCGTCCCATAACTGGCCTCCCCTAACAGACACACCTTTCTTTCCTCTTGTCTTTAGTTGAAGATGGTATTTAAGTCTGAACTGTATGCCGCCTCTTAGAGCTACTCGTTTTTCCCTGGCTATCTCCCATGTGTACATATCAAGAAACTTTTCTGTTTCCCTCTTGTTAATTTCTTTTTATCATAGCAGTCTCAGCCAAGAACTCAGAAAGGTAGGGGAAAATTGACATTTTCCCCCCTACACAGCAACGCCAAGTTTCTAAAGGAAACCCAATCATTAATGAAAATTAAAAAATAAGTTTATAAACTGAGCGCCCAGCTCCAGTGAGAGAACAGAAATGAAAACCTGGGAGTCTTTGAGGGCAGGGGGACAGAGTTCCCGAACACACGCAACATTAGCAAACAAAGGTCTTCTTCCTGGACATCGTAAAATTCAGAGAAAGTTCGCAAAACGGCAGGGCAAGAGAAAATTTGGGTTATTCTTAGAAACTGATTTAGAAAGGAGGAAGTTTTGTGGGTTTTTTTTTTTCCAAAGAAAAAAAGTCTGTTACTAGAATATACAGCTGACCTCAGAAATAAGCAGATGTGTCTCCACCACCGGGAGACAGTTTTAGAAAGGATTCCCCCTTGTTAGCTCAAGTTTATTCTTATTCCTAAGCACAAACTGCCTGGGGGATTTGGACATGGGTTGATTGCAGAATTGCATATGTTGAGACCCAGAGTAGCATCATAGTGCGGAGTACAAACTCTGGAACTGGTCTGCCTGTTTGGAAAAACCATGCCTGTGACATTTAACTAGCTGTGTGCTAGTGAGCAATTTATTTAACCCCTCTAACTCAGTTATCCCCATCTGATGGATGAAGTAAAAAGGCCTACCCCACACAGCTGTAGGAAGAATTACCTGACAGCATCCGAAAAGTGCTTAGCACAGTTCCTGGCACATCATCATTCAAAAGATGTTTGCTCTCAACATTTCAAGATTGGCACAGGAGAGATCAGAAATCTACCAATGACTCCGACATTAAGACTCGGAGCTTAACTTGCTCCGACATTCTGTTCTGAAGAATAATAGTCTTTGCTTATTCTAATCTTGACAAGCTTTACACAAATGTCCAGAAATCCAAAACTGTATTTACCTTCCGTGATTAAGACCCACCATCTTGAATCCTATGGAAAACAAGTTCCCAGCAAAGCAGGACTTCAGGATTGTGGTACAGTACTGGCATCTGGTGGCAGCTGGCTCTCAAACAGGCAACTGAAAGGCTCTCAATTGAATGCTTCGGGAAGCACGTCGGTCAACACACACTTCAAGCTTTCAGCAGTCGCCTGTTTGAGCACCCTTCCAGCTCTAAAATATAAACCAGTCCTGAGCTTTCTATAGAAAGGAAATGCCCAAATGACCAACAAACATGTAAAAAGATGATTGTGGCCTCTAAAATCAAGGACATGAAAACAATGAGCTACCCAAAAGATTATCCGATATTAAGAAGTCGGATACCAACTGGTGGCAAGAATGTGGAAAAATGGTAACTCTCCAAAGCTACTGTCCAAATTTGAAGTGGTATTTTGCTATGCCGATAGGAATTTAGCAATGTCTAGTTAAAGTGAAGGTGAATGTGGCCTAGAGCTCAGCAGTTCAAATTCAGTGGCTGTATTCTGGATCCAACGCTCTCAAGGAGAGGCGTTGGAAAGATGCTTGTAGCAGCATTATTGGAAACAGCGAAAAAAAAAAAATTTAAAAACAAAAGGAAACATCCTAAATGTTCTACAGTTAAGAGGATGGCTAATTTGGGGGCGCCTGGGTGGCACAGCGGTTAAGCATCTGCCTTCGGCTCAGGGCGTGATCCCGGAGTCCTGGAATCGAGCCCTACATCAGGCTCCTCCGCTATGAGCCTGCTTCTTCCTCTCCCACTCCCCCTGCTTGTGTTCCCTCTCTTGCTGGCTGTCTCTATCTCTGTCGAATAAATAAATAAAATCTTTAAAAAAAAAAAAAGAGGATGGCTAATTTGTCATACGCACACCCTTAAATACCATAAAGCAGAAACACAGAATGAATGAGAGCTACGTGTATCAACACGGATCAATCTTCAAAGCAATGGCGAAAGAGCAGCAACCTTCAGAATGACACACAGAGTATACTGTTTATGAATATAAAAGCACAATGCTACATATGGTTTTTGGAAAACTACACATGTAATAAAATATTAAAATATACAATGGAAACAGGGGCCTGGGTGGCTCAGTCGGTAAAGCGTCTGCCTTCGGCTCAGGTCATGATCTCAGGGTGCTGGGATTGAGCCCCGCATCAGGCTCTCTGCTCAGCAGGGAGTCTGCTTCTCTCACCCTCCCTCTGTCCTCTCTCTCTCTCAATAAATAAATAAATCTTTAAAGAAATATATACAACGGAAGAAAACCCAACTTCAGCACAGTGGTTGCCTTTGGGGAGGGAGGAAAGAGAATGGGAATGGGAAGGAGGAATTTAACTCTATCTGCAATGTTTCATTTCTCAAAATTGTCTATTTTCCCTGCATTTTTATATAAATCGGTGCTTACTACATTCTTCTCTTTTATGCATATTTATATCTATACAACGGAATATATTACTCAGCCACAAAAAGGAAGGAAATTTGGACACATGCTACAACATGGATGAACCTTGAGAACATTATGTTAAGTGGCAGAAAAAAGCCAGTCACAAAAGGACAAGTACCATACGATTCTACTTACATGAAGTCCCTAGAGTAGTTGAATTCATAGAAGCAGAAAGTCAAACGGTGGTTGCCAGGGGCTGGGGTGAGGAAATGGACACAGAGTTTCTGTTTGGGAAGATGAGAAAGTCCTGGAGATGGATGGTGGTGATGGTTGCCCAAAAATGTGAATGTACTTAATGCCACAGAATTGTATGTATACTTTATTTTTTTTTATTTATTTTTTTGAGACAGAGACAGACAGAGTGGTGGGGGTGGCGGGGAAGAGGGGCAGAGGGAGAGGGAGAGAGAGAATCTTAAGCTGGCTCCACACTCAGCACAGAACCCGACGCGAGGCTCAATCTCACAACCCTGAGATCGTGACCTAAGCCGAAATCGAGCCAGATGCTCAACCGACTGAGCCAGCCAGGCGCCCCTTTAAAAAACGATTAAGATGGTAAGTTTTATGTTATGTGTATTTTACTATAATAAAAATTTTGTAAAACCGGTAAGCCTGTTCCTGCCCTTTGGGTAACTACTCAAGTGTGGCAGAGAAGTACGCTCTATCCAGGCTCACAGTCATAATACAAAATGTCAGTCAGGGAAGGGGTGAGAGGGGGGCTGTAACTAACATTTCAGCCCTTCATTAAAGCTCAGTAGTAATAGGATAAAAATAAAGACTTGGGGTTACCATAGTTCAAGACCAGATAATTTTATTTTACTGCTCCTTGAAATACTAGCTTCTCCTGCCCTCTTACCAACATTTTAGGGCTCGCCAGGGCCTGATGGTTTTTAAACAAGGTCTAATCTTCATGCCTCCCAAACTCCACCCTTAGGAACTGAGGGGTGACTACAATTTCCAGATGAGTCTTGGCCATGGTGACAGGACAACCAGAAGATGGCAGCAAAAGCTTACCTAGTGGGAAAGTCCTTCTGCCAGCAGCCCAGGAGAACAAGGAAAAGTCGGAACGGAGAAAAGTCGGACGCTGGCTTTGTCGCTAGGTCCCCACCTCAACTCTGGACGGAGCTTAGTGCTCTGTCACTGTGTAGTAACACCATGCCTGGGGCCAAGAGAATCACGCCAGGCACAAGGGCATCAAAATTCAACCATTCAAGAAAGGGCACTTGCCAAGTGAGGGGAAGGAAGACTCGGGAAAGATAAAGGAGAACCTGATCAGTTAAACTCATCAAGCTTCTAGGTCCCAGGCTTGGGGGATCCAAAGCTGGGTAATGGAATCTCTTCCCTGGAGCTATCCGGTCTAGCAGGAGGTATAAACCACATGTACTTACATGAGGAAAAACGAAAGGCCCAAGATATTCAGAATGTCACCTGGGCTGGGTATTTTCCAGATCCATCTCCCACCCTTTTCCTACTGCTCTCCACCCTGAGAAGCTGAGGTATATAGAATACAGAATGGAAGCCAGAGGACACAGGAGTCTGTGAATGGAGCAAGGAGATCAGAAGGGAAAAGAGGGGTGCCACTGCGCTTTTATTCCCACGACTCTCTCCTGAAAAGTTGCCTTGGACTTGTCCTATCGCAGAAGGTCACAGTCCCTCTCACAGGACCTGCCCTATGGGATTCTCTCTCGATCTAGTTTCGACAGTGGCTTCGTCCCCTCGGTTCTTCTGATCTGGTGGAAGGAACAGCAGCTTCTGATTGGCCTCCTGTACTATCTCTGCAAGTCCTCTTCCTTCCACCTATATTTTAATGAACGCTTTTCTAAATAAACCCTCCTTACATGCTCCTCACTTGTGTGCCATCCGTTTCCTGTTGAGACCCTGCCTGGTACGGCACCCGGCTAGATCACATTCCTCCTCCAAGACGGAGCTCAGGTGAAGAGGAGAAACAGCAGGAGCGGTTTACACGGAGTTACTACCAACTTTCTGCGAAGCGGCTCTCTGAGGTGGCTGGGGAGAACGCTGCTCACAATTCCCTTCGAGAGAGCCTGCGGTGGGGAACAGCTGACTGACAGTTTCCGGCCGGATCCACCGTGGATTCACAGCAGGTCATGCTTTTCTGGGGCCGTTCCCCACCGAGCACAGCAGCCAGGGAAGAGCTGCGCCATTTTTGCCCAATGCGAGACTCCTAATGGACAACTTCTGCTCTGAACTCATTAGCCCAACCACACCTTTCTCACAGTTTGCCGGAGTCTGAGGCTCTTCCTGTCCAATCCTTCCTTTATATTCCTTTGCAGGCGTCAGACCTGCATTGTGGTCTGAAGTGTCTACTCCTGGCTCCTACCGGCTTCATCCCTCCCCTGCATTTCTCCCGATAAATCCCTTCTTGGTTTCTGCCTCTCTGAAAACCTCAATCAACTGATTATCCAAGGACATTCTATCCAAGGAAGTAATAATACCAGAACCAAGATTAGAAGAGCTCATGAGACATCCTCAAATTTTAAGAAAGATTTAAAACATTGTGGCTTCCCATTAATATGATGGTAAATGAGAATCTAATTACCAGAGTGTGTTCCTATTCAATATTGGACAGGAAATGTTAGAACTTGCATATAATACATACATATTTTTAAATACCACCTCCAGGGGCACCTGGGTGGCTCAGTCAGTTAAGCGTCTGTCTGCCTTCAGCTCAAGTCATGATCCTGGGGTCCCAGGATCAAGCCCCAAGTTAGGTTCCCTGCTTAGTGGGGCATCTGCTTCTCCCTCTTTCCCTCACCCTGCTCATACTCTCTCTCTCTCTCAAATAAATAAATAAAAATCTTTTTAAAAATACCACTTCTATGGAGCACCTGGGTGGCTCAGTCGGTTAAGCATCTGACTCTTGATCCACTTCAGGTCTTGATCTTGGAGTAGTGAATTCGAGCCCCACATTGGGCTCCACACTGGGCACAGAGCCTACTTAAAAAAAAATACCACTTCCATTACCAGGATACTCTGGATTTTCCTGGCACATCATCAATATTGTAATTAATGCTTTGCTGCTACCCAAGGAAGTTATTTGCAAGTTCAATGTATAGCAAGTAATATCCATGACCTTGGTCATCTGACTGGGGATAAAACAAGGTTCAATTTGTTAGTACTCAAAGTGACAATCTGTCCCAGCACTATATTTGCTTGTTTACACCAGCAAGATAGATTCTGTTTTTGAAGTCTGAACCTTTAAAGAAACCAAAGTAAGTTTCTCAGATCTTCCAAGAGTGGCATTCATCCCACATGAATCAGAACAGCTAGTAAATGAAGTTTCTCATCCATGTGACAATTATGCCTACCTTAAATTAAGAAGTTTCCATCATACAAGAGGAAAAGGACTCAGTTATTAGAATAAATTTACTTCCAGGCTTGGCGTACAGGCACACAGGACTGAAAACACCAGAGATCAGGCTACACTTCCAAAGCACACAGTCATGTCTGTGGGACCCCCGCACAAACACCTGCTCTTCTTTCTGTTCCCTATCTGCCCAGTCACTGCACCACAATCTCCATGAATCACTTCTTTGATTTAAAGAAGGACTTGGAGGGGGGCACCTGCGTGGCTCAGTTGGTTAAGTGTCTGACTTCAGCTCAGGTCATGATCTCAGGATCCTGGGATCGAGCCCTACGTCAGGCGCTCTGCTCAGTGCGGAGTCTCCTTCTCCCTCTCCCTCTGCTCCTTCCTCTGCTCATGCTCTCTCCCTCTCTCTCTCTCTATCAAATAAATAAGTAAAACCTTTTTTAAAAAAGTAAATAAGGATTTGGAAAGACAGCCCTTAATTGCAGAGAAAGTTTTAAAAGCATTTAATCGAGCACACTCTCCCAACAACAAAGGTGTTTCATATCCTTTCCCCTTAGGATTAGGAAATCGAAAAAAGTAGAAAGGAAACAAAACCCCGGGGGAAAGGCCACAGAACAGGAAACAGCGGTATAAAAGGCCTACTCCAGGCAGACTAGAGATGCAAGTGAACTGCAGCTTGGACCTCCATCAGTCAGTGAGATGAGTAAGAGCTGAAAGGCTTTTTCCGGGGCCAAGCCTAGATAAGCAGGAAGTTTTGCTGCCCAAGACAAAGAAGCAGATGTCAGGAAGATTTATATTTTAGAATGGTCTACTTTAGTAAATGAGTTGCTGTCAAACCCTGTTGTTAGACTTCAGGATCCTAAATTAAGCAAAAAGTCTTATTACCAGCAGACTGAAAACACAGTCATTACTCTAATTGGGCATTGTTAACATTGAAAAACAAGGATGATTTACTGGCAAAACCTTGCCCACTGAAGAAGAGGAACAGACTGTCAGCTCTACTTGCTTTCCTACTACCACCCCCCCCCCGCCCCACCTCTTCTTCTATGTCTGGGCTTGTAGGGGAACTGTCCCCAAGAGCCTAAGAACCACGGGAAGTGAACATCCACGTTCTAGCGATTCCACTTCTAAGGATACTGCCAAGGAACAGGACAGGTCTACAGATGTCGAGAAAAATTAGGCAAAACTTGGAAATAATGCAGCAGAATGGATGCATGTTGCTTTCAAACGTCACACTGAAGTGTGTTCTAAGAGATCCATTCGTTGATTATTTCATTATCTAGGAAAAGGGAGGGGAAACTGAATGGGAAGTCATCAGAGAGGGAGACAAACCATGAGGGCCTCTTAACTCTAGGAAACCAACTGAGGGTTGCTGGAGGGGAGGTGGTTGGGGGGATGGGGTGACTGGATGAGGGGCATTACAGAGGGCATATGATGTTATGAGCATTGAGTGTTATATGCAACTGACGGATTATTGAACACTACATCTGAAACTAATGATGTACTTGTATGTTGGCTAACTGAATTTTTTTTTTAATTATCTAGGAAAATGTACCATTCACTTCCATTTACTATTATTGTGGGTAAGGACCATGTAGTTACACATTAACATACAGACTTTTGTCCTACAGAGATGCAAGTGATTTTCTTTTCCAGTAGCAAAATAACCCCAAGGGCATTTTTGTTGTCATTAAACAGCTTGGTATCAAATTTAGCCATCTTATTCCAACATTCTTTCAGGACTTACATATATAAAATCTCTTGAATTGTCCTCTGAACCAGCTTTATCACCACCAGCTATATCCCTCAATAATGAGTTAAATATTCGACATGAACTTGCTACATTATATGTAAGTGCTTTTTTTGCCATTTTTAAAATATATGTACTTTGACCAAGATTAGGCAAGCAGGAGGTTAAAACAAAAAAACTAGATGTCTAATTCTGGACAAGATGGAAGAGGTATGATAACCTTATTTTCCACAATAAATACAGCTAAAAATCCTGGAACCACAAATACTAAAAGGTGCTGAATGACAATTAGAAGACAACCATCTAAGGACCTCAGGAGCTGAGGGATAACAAGGACAGGAATTCCCTGGGTTTTGTTTTTGCCTCCGAGATTCAATGCATTGGGCTCCAAAGTCCACAATGCAAACACAGAAATGAGCAAGACAAACATGTCCCAGGAAAAGTTTGCAGCCTCTGGCCAAAAGAACAGTAACAGGTAGTCTCACAAGACAGAAACGTTTCATATTTTTTAATTAAATTAGCCAACATATAGTACATAATTCGTTTCAGATGTAGAGTTCGATAATTCATCACATCAGAAATGTTTTTTGAAAGATGTATGTACGTATGTATGTATTTATGTGTTTATTAGAGAGAGACTGGGTGGGGGCAGAGGGAGAGGGAGAGAAAGAGTCTTAAACAGACTCTGCACTGAGCATGGAGCCCAATGTGGGGGCTAAATCCCACGACCCTGAGATCACGACCTGAGCCGAAACCAAGAGTCGGACCCCCCCCAAACCAACTGCACAACCCAGGCACCCCACAAGACAGAAACATTTTGACAATAGCCACCCATCCCCAATCAAACACTTCTGGAAAAAAAAATGAATGTTTCTTGTCCCCAGGTGAGCCGAGATGGACTAGAGCATGGATGGCCTTCCACCTCCACTTAGGGGTAGTGAGGTAGTGAACTGAACTCTAAAGAAGAAAATGGCGAAAGCAGCTAAAGAAATAACACGTTGCCAACAATGCAATAATGATTTGAACGGCAGAGGATTTTTCTTTGGCAATCATGGAAGCCAGAAGACATGGGAAAATTTTTTTAAGTAATGAAAGAAAAAATACTTTTTTTTTTTTAAGATTTTGTTTATTTATTTGACAGAGAGAGACAGCCAGCGAGAGAGGGAACACAAGCAGGGGGAGTGGGAGAGGAAGAAGCAGGCTCCCAGCGGAGAAGCCTGACGTGGGGCTCGATCCCAGATCGCTGGTATCACGCCCTGAGCCGAAGGCAGACGCTCAACGACTGCACCACCCAGGCGCCCCAGAAAAAATACTTCTTAACCCGAATTCTATAGACAGTGAGAAGGTTCTTCAAGAATGAAGGTGAAGGGATCTTCTTACATGAAAGGAAACTCAAAGTATTTGTCATTGGAGATCTACTCTAAAAGAATGGCTAAAAAAGTTCTTCAAGCAGAAAGGAAATGGTAAAAGTACGAAAATTAGAAAATCAGGAAGAATGAATGACAGAAAGGGTAAAAATATAGGTAAATATAAAGGCCTACCCTCCTCCTGTTGAGTTTGTTAAATTATGTTTGATGGTTGAAGCAAAAGTTGTGTTATCTGATGCAGTTTTCAATATATTTAAAACAATGATATTTTAAAGGAGGAAGACAAAGAATAAAATGGAGGTAAATTTTCTCCATTTCACTTGTGGTAGTAAAAATGTCAATGTCAGTACATAGGGATCTGAGCCTTGATTCCTTCGCAGTCCAACACTCAAACAAGGACCATTCCAAGGGCTATAAATATATAGCATTGAACAAAGTACTCCATCCCTGCCCTTACTCAGTTCACTTTTCAATTGTTGAGGTCACTTTCTGTTTGGATGCCTTTCTCCATTCATGGTGTGAAAGAAACATGTATTTGGCTTTTGCCTCTGGTTCCTGGCACAGAGCTCTTCAAACCCTTGCAATTTCCTGGTAGGAGTGTCTTTCCTTATTCACGAAGCGTGCCTAAAACTACAACTGCTTTCATGCTAGTGGGCTTCTACATAAGTTCAGGATGGCAGGCTGGTTGCCAAGGGAACCAACCATGTGATTAGAGGTTTGAAACTTATGACCCCACCCGCTGATCTCCAAGGAAGGTAAAGGGGCTGGAGGTTGTGTTCAATCACCTACCACCAAAGACTTAGTAAGTCATAGCTACATAATGAAACCTCCATGAGAATCCCAAAACAGTGGAATTCAGAGAGCTTCTAGGTTGCTGAACAGCCTGAAGTGGGGGCAGGGGTGGCATGCCAAACAAGACGTGGAAGCTCTGTGCCCCTCCCCCCATACTTTGTCCTATGCATCAATTCTACTTGGATGTTCCAGAGTTGTACCCTTTATAATAAACTGGTAATGGTACAGTAAGTAAAGCATTTCCCTGAGTTTGGTTAACTAGTTCTAGCAAATTATTAAACCTGAGTGAAGGTTGGGGGAAGCCCTGAATTTGTAGCTAGTTAGGCAGAAATGTGGACAGCCTGCATACTCCATCTACAGCTGCTGTCTGAAGTGGGGGCAGTCTTGTGGGACAGAGCCCTTCATCTTTGGAGTCTGACCCTAACTCCAAGAGTTAGTATCAGAATTGATGGGGTGCTTCGGTGTCTGTCGGTTAAGCATCCAACTCTTGGTTTCGGCTCAGGTCCCAATCTCAGGGTCATGAGGTTGAGCCCTGCATTGGGCTCCACGCTGAGCGGGGAGTATGCTTGAGATTCTCTCTCTCCCTCTGCCCCTCCCTCCTCTCTCTCTCTCTCTCTCTCAAATAAATAAATAAATCTTTTTTAAAAAGAGTTAGTATCAGAATTGAATTCAATTGTTGGACACCAAGTTGGTGTTGAAGAACTGAAGGACTGAGGTTGGGAAAGATACCCCATATTTGGTATCTGAGAGAAAAAAATTCTCACCACTTTCCAATACACTATTTATTAGTCTGATTAATTGTGGAAGGAAGAGAGAGGAGGTTTAAAGAAGTATTCAACGGGGAGGTCAGGGTGAGTGGGTGACAGTTGAAGACCAGCTACAGTTGATGTCCATGCCATGAGAGAACCACTGGCTACGACCCTCTTAACTATGTGAGAGATTTATCTCAAGTATTCAAAAGCTCTGGTCCAGACCTCCACTCTGGCCAAAATAGAGTAATAAGGATTGTATTTATCCTCCAACCTCAAGCAAACAAACAGAACTGGGCTGAGAGTCCAGGGAGACCAAGGAAGCCAGAGTTTGTAGACAGAGTACCACGGAGGAGAGCGTTTCAGAGAGAGAAAACTGCAGAGACTTGCAAAGGGTCCCCCTTGAATATTCAATACCATCTAAATGGAAACAGTACTGGGTGCTCAGACAGGGCCAAAAATATTGCCTGACTCCACCTACCAGACTGGAAAAGTAACAATTTATGGGGCACTGGAGAAGCATACTCAGGTCTTAAAATCTTGCCTTAGTAATGGAAATAATTAGCCCAAGACTGTACAGTGCTCCAGAGCCTCCTAACAAATCATAAAAACAAGACCGGGAAAGATTAAATTGTTATCAAGTACCGTATAGATCATAGGAAAAACCTCAAGAAGATTTGTAGCAATACAAAAATACCCAGCACCCAATGCAATAAAACTCACAATGTCCAGCATGCAATTAATAATTACCCGGCATGTGCAAGGAAGCAGAAAAACACATCTCATAATGAGGAAAATAAATCAAAATAGACCCAGAATGATACAAATACTAGAATTAGTAAAAAGGACATTACAAGTTATTATAACTCAGTACCATGTTCAAAAGAGATAGACATGTAAGATTAAAAATGATCTAAATCAAATATAGAAATGAAATACAGGGGCACCTGGTAGCTCAGTCAGTTAAGCATCCAACTCTTGATTTTGGCTCAGGTCATGATCTCAGGATGGTGGGATCGAGTCCTGCACCCAGCTCCATGCTGGACATAGAACCTGCTTAAGATTCTCTCTCTCTCCCTCTCCCTCTGCCCCTGCCCCTAAACTCACACACATGTGCTCTATCTCTAGAAGAATCAAATCAAATTAAAAATTTTTTAAAAAAGAAATGAAATACAATGTCTGAGATGAAACACACACTGAATAAGATTACCAGCAGACTAGATACTGCCAAAGAAAAAGTGAACTTGAAGATGTGGCAATAAAAACTATCCACAGTCAAACAGTTTGGCAGTTTTCTAAGAAGTGAAACATATACATACTCTGTGATCCACCAACTCTGGTCTTTTTTTTTTTTTAAGATTCTATTTATTTATTTGACAGAGAGAGAGACAGCCAGAGAGAGAGAGAACACAAGCAGGGGGAGTGGGAGAGGAAGAAGCAGGCTCCCAGCAGAGGAGCCTGATGCGGGGCTCGAACCCAGAACGCCAGGATCACGCCCTGAGCCAAAGGCAGACGCCTAACGACTGCGCCACCCAGGCGCCCCTGGTTTTAAGTAGAAGAGATGAAAGCAGGTATCTCTGCAAAGACACATATATGGAATACAAAGCTTTTCATAACAAATTTATAGTAGTTAAGAAGTGGGAACAACCGAAGTCTCCATCAGTAGGTAAACAGATCAACAAATTGTGGTAGCTTTGTAAAGCAAAATACTACTCAGCAATAAAAAGGAATGAACTACTGATACACAACATATGAATCAACACATCACAACAATATGTACCTCAAAATAATTATTCTGTGTAGAGGAAGCCGTTCTCCCTCCCCTGAAAGTCCATAATCTATGATTCTATTGATACAATATTGTTGAAAAAGCAAACTCTAACCCAGTATGACTTCATCTTAACTTGATTACATCTTCAAAGGCCCAACTTCCAAATAAATTCACAGTCACAGGGACCCGGGGTTAGGAGTTCAACATATCTTTCTGGGGCATAGAATTCAACCCACAACAAGAAAAGCATTTAAAGAAAATGTTAATGTGATCCCATTAATTAAAGGAAGATGAGGCACAGATACTTGATGCTAAATTGTTAGGATTTATTTTCAACAGCAATCACATCTATGTAATAACAACCTAAACCGAATCAACACATTCCAAAACGCAATTATAAATGCAATCTTGTTATCAGGAGCAGTGTCACTGCAAGCAAAAGAAATACAAACAATTGTCCAACTTCAGTCACTGTAGTTGTGGTTTCAATGATGGTTTACCACCATCTACTTGCAGGGCCTGCGTGCCAAGAAAACAAAAGACTGTTCATTAATTCCTTTGATTCAGACGTGGTTGAACTGCAGGCATTTACCCTCTCACTCATCCCTTCACAGGCTCACACTTTCTCATCTGCAAACACCAAGCAGCACAGTGCACATGAGTCTAAACAGGAAAAGGGAAGCCACGTCAAGTATTTACAATGGATGGAACTGAACAGTGAACTGTCCACCCAAATGATAAGAGGACATGAGACACAAAGAGAGTGGAGAAGGAACCTGGAGGTGAGTAAAACCAGGAACCAACTACAACCTTACCCTAGAAGATCACGAGAAAGGAAGAGAATTCTCAGAGGTCAAGGTCGGTTGTCAGAAGCTGAAACTACGGCCAGAGTTACGTCTCAGGAATGAGATGGAACTACTGCCAAAGCAGCACCTGAAGCAGAGAAGGAGGGGGAAATACCCTAATTTCTTCCTTCTCCCCACCTGCCAACCTTTGATCTCTCCAACAGCGTCTCCCATTGGCCAAACCCAGCCAGGAGCCAGTGTTCACTGAGGCCAGGGCAGTCGGCAGGGCTAAGGCAAGAAATCTATGGAAGGGGCACCTGGCTGGCTCCGGCAGCCAGCAGAGCTTGTGACTCCTGATCTGGGGGTCATGAGGTCAAGCCCCACACTGAGCATGAAGCCTACTTAAAAGAAGTCTACAGGAAATAATGCCAGGTCTTACGCATCTTCCTCCTAGATGTTTGTTGCGATGTAGAAGGAAAGCAATTTGTGTTTGTTGAACCCTGAAAACAAATACACCTAGCTAATGAATTCATTAGGTGTTCAGTAACTAGAAATAGCAGTTTAATATGCTACTATGTACAAATTCTTTATGAACTGTAACAAGTGTTCAGACTTTGTTTTATGTTGTTTTTAGTGGAACTTGGGGGAAATGGATTAGGATTTGGGGATGGAATGATAACACATTTTTCCCATTTAAAGTCATTGACCCTTCATTTCCAAATTTTGCTATGAGCATGTTTTCAGAAAAAAATTGGAGTCAGACATGGGAGATGTGTGGACACGAAGCCTCAGTCTGGTACAAAATGTTCTGCATGGGGGCTAGAGAGCCCTCTTCCCAATTCTTTGTTTGTATTTTAATTCTTCCGACACTTTATACTACCTACAGCCTGGACATTTGTCACTTGGGTATATGGCAAGCCTTGTTTTGGAGGACTAGTTATTTGTAAAGCATTATTGTCTGTCCGATACATTCAGAATACCAACAGTCCAATCAGGTCACCATCCTTTCATGAGTTAGACTATGACTACCTTGGGACCTAGAACTATCTGAATTAAAAAAAAAAAAAATAGGTTACAATGCTTTTGCCGTGACCTTACGAATTCTCGCACTCAAACCAAATTTCACTTGGCGTTGGAAGAGGGCAAAAACGTAGTAGTAGTTTTTAGTATCCTTAACTCAAAATGATAAGCATTAAGAAAAATAATAACTGGTATTCTGGCAGGATGTTTCACCCTACCAATGTCCTTTACGATGTTGTATCAGTAGGAACAAAGTTGATGTAAAGAACAAGGATATATGGGGCACCTGGGTGGCTCAGTCAGTTAAGCATCTGCCTTCGGCTCAGGTCATGATCCTGGGGTCCTGGGATCGAACCCCTGCGTTGGGCTCCCTGCTCAGCGGGGAGTCGGCTTCTCCCTCTACCCCTCCCCTGCTCGTGCTCGCTCACTCTCTCTCAAATAAAGAAAGAAAGAAAATCTTAAAAAAAAATAAAGAACAAGGATATACAATGTTTATTGGTGGAACAAAGCTATCGGTTCATCATCCTTCATTAGGACAATGCTGGCTTAGCTAGTGCCAGACTCACCAATGATTCAGACATGGTATTCCAATCAGCACTGACACAGAATCCCGTGATCTCGCAGAGGTGAAACAGGGCTCGGTGTCGGTGGTCTACTCCTCTCTACCAGCATAATTAATATCAAAGGCAGCAGTTGGGTTTAGCCTCCGGTCATCTCAAAGCAGTCACAAAAACAGATCTGGGCAGCCCTAGATCAAAGCATAATCTCAGAACACCTTAAAGTAACATGGGGCTCCTTGCGAGGTGGCTGCTGGTTCACAAAGGGAACACCAGAATCGCTGCGGGAAAGGAAGCAGGAATACTCAGTGGAGAGTCTCCCCCAGACAAAGGTTAATACCGTCTTCTAGGGCTCATTCGGGACTTTTCCTAGGCAGGCTCAGGTGGCCCATTTAAAAGGAACTACACGACCATTTAAGCATCGTGCCTATGTGGCCGCCACTTGCACATCTTTCAAGCCCACAATCAAATTTCTCCAGCTGAGTTAAAAGTCGTATTCACACCAAGGGGATAGGACAACATAACCACAGCCACAGCCACAGCCTGGGTTCCAGAGGGAGTCTGGAAAATGTGGTCAAACAGCCTCGGGAGATACTTTATTTTTTTTAAGATTTTATTTTATTTGTTTGAGAGAGAGAGAGCACACCAGTCGTGGAAGGGGCAGAAGGAGAGGGAGAAGCAGACTCCCCACTGAGCAGGGAGCCCGACACAGGGATCAATCCCAGGACCCCCGGATCACCACCTGAGCTGAAGTCAGACGCTTAATCGACTGAGCCACCCAGGCGCCCCCTCAGAAGATACTTCAAGCAGTTGCGAAGGAATATATTCCTTCAAAAGATACACACAGGGATGCCTGGGTGGCTCAGTCGGCTGGGCGTCTGCCTTCAGCTCAGGTCATGATCTCGGGGTCCTGCGATCGAGCCCCGTGTCAGGCTCCCCGCTCAGTGGGGAGTCTGCTTCTCCCTCTGCCTCTCCCCTTCCCCCTGCTTGTGCTCGCTCACTCACTCTCTCTCTCTCTCAAATAAATAAATAAAATCTTTTAAAAAAATAAAAGATTCACACAAAAGGCCCAACTCTGGCTTTCTGCTAATATACATCTCCGCATTCCCACAGACCTCAGGTAGCTTTCACACACAAGGAGAGAGATGACTAAGACGGTCCCCTGCCTCTCAAGAGTTATGTCTAGTAGCTGAGACAGACTATTATATTGAATTTCGATGCTGGCTATGAAGTGTTTACCAAGGCAAAACAAATGTTTGGTAACGCTGCAAGAAGCAGAGGTACTCAGAATGGCAGCTGAGGTCTCTGCCTGCCCCATACAAAGCCACAGGACTGGAGAGGCTGCAGGTATTACCTGGTGTATACTCAGGTATTAAAAAAATCTTACTGAGCAATTCATGCTCCAGAAGACAGTAGCTCAGGCTGTCACTGGAGCCAGAACTTAAGTCAGCAAAGCAAGAAATTCAAGCAGTCCGTTTTCATAGGACATCTGGGGAGCAGGAAGCAGGCTTTCTCAAGGCCCCACGGAGCTCTATTTAGGGCACAACCACTTGCTTTCAGCTGTTCCCTGCCTCTTGAGGAAGACGAAGTTCCACCCAAAGATTGGGCAGGTCCAAGGCTGCAGCCAAGTGAGCACAAGCAGGCCATCAAACCCCGAGCGCTCTAGTGAAAAAGAATTGTACCCATGTCCCTCTCCTGTCTTGGACCCTAGACTAGAGTTACGTAAGATGTTACTACTAGGGTAAGAAGGTGAAGGGTATATGAGACTTTGCTCTATTTTTGTAATTTCTCATGAATCTATAATGACCTCAAAACATAACCTTTTATTGTTGTTGTTTCAATGCAGTAAAGGGGTCTCAGAGATCTTTCCCAAGGTCATAGAGCCTTTGAAACTGTGTAATTAGAGGCCAGGCCTGGCAGAATAACTTACCTGATTTAACTAGCCTTATACAATACACTGCCAGAGTGGGGGTCACCCCCACCCACGTACTGCAGGCCCAAACAAGCAATCTATCTTTTACAGTAGGTATTCTTAATTTCAGGACCCGAAGTATTACAATGTCCACGGAATTCGAATTTGGGAAAGCATTCAGCGTTATTTTTATTAACCTCTACCTTAAATTTAGCCCTCTTTTCAGCTCATAAACTCAAACCACTGCACCGTTCACAGAATCCATGAATTTGTCACAATAGAAATGAGCTATTTTCATTCCATAGCACCCTGCTGCAGATCTCAAATCTGTGTTTATCACCACCTCAAAATTACGATAGTAATTAGACTAGCCACCAGATGTCACATGATCACTGTCTTTGTGCCTGCAGATATTAGTACAAGGCATCTGGGCAGCTGCCCGACGCTGGGTCGGGAAGATTTTCAGCTACTGAAGAATGAAGTAGAATGCCATTTCATGAATGACCAAGACCGCCATGTTGCTTTCCAGGACCCCCTATCTACAATTATTTTTTAATCCATACATGGAAGGTGGGGAGTCATTCATTTTTTGCAAAACTAACACACTCAAATGAAAACACAACTCCCCACGAGTCAGCAGGACTTTTCTAACAGATAGTACATTGACTACAAGGGTGGACTAAGCAAGTTCAAACACATCTGACCATTGGGGTGAATTTAACACATTTTAAGTTACTGTTAACAGACTATGCACTGATATAGTTCATGTATGGTGTAAATGTGGTGAATAACACGTTTTTCTTCTTATACTCTTTTTCTGTACACAATTTTGTGCGTGTGTGTGTGTGTGTGTGTGTGTGTGAGCTCTATGCCCAATGTGGGGCTCGAACTCATGACCCTGACGTCAAGAGTCACATGCTGTATTAACTGAGTCAACCAGGTGCCCCCTTTTTGCACACAGTTAAGAAGCAAAGACACACACTAGGGTGATACAAGTTATTTTAGGAAGGGTATTCATATATTATCCATGGAAATACCCCCCATTAAAACAGAATAATTTTTGCATGAAAACGAATCACATGTGGAAACGATTTTTCCAGGAAGGCACAGAAGGCCACATTACCAGAATGCTGGAAGAATTTCTTAACCAAGATGAAGCTGCAATTCAAAATTCTTTTTCTTTGACAAAACACAGCTGCTAATACTTGGAAACCTTGCACAACTCTTTCAAAAGAAGTTTTCTTCGTGGCAAACTAAAACCATGGGTCCATAATCTTTTCTTAAATCTGAAAGTATATCAAAGAATTTGACCTAGCCCAAGATGACCTATTGATTTTCTTTTAAATAATGGCTTTGAGATTCAATTCACAAATTAAAAAATTAACTTCAGTATACAATTCAGTGGTTTATTAGCATAGTTACACATAACCATCACTAATTTCCAAACATTTCATCATCCCCCCAAAAGAAATTCCATATCCATTAGCAATCATTCCCATTCCCCCCACCGCTCAGCCCCTGGCAACCATTAATCTCTGTCTTTCTGGATTTGTCCCTACAAGTGGAAACACCCAAGATGTGGTCTTTTGTGACTGGCTTCTTTCCCTTAGCATGTTTTCAAGGTTTATTCTTTTTACTGGTGAATAATATTTCACAGCAGAGAAATGCTAAGTTTTGGTTACCCATTCATCATTTGATGGACATTTGGGTTGCTTCCACTTTTGGGCTATTACGGAAAATGCTGCCAGGAGCATTTATGTACATTTTTTTGTGTAGACAGATACTTTACATTTTCTCAGATATACACCTAGGAGTGGAATTGCTGGGTCACAGGGTAATTCTATATTGAACACTTAAAGGAACTGAAACTCTTCCACAGCAGTGATGCCATTTTACATTCCCAACAACAATGTATAAGGGTCCAATTCTCCACACCCTTATTAATACTTGTTGTGGTCTTTTTTTTTTTTTGCCACCCTAGTGGGTGTGAAGTGGTATTTCATTGTGGCTTTGATTTCCATACCTCAAATGGCTAATGTGCGTATTAGCCATTTGTATATATTCTTGGGAGAAATGCCTAATCAAATCCTTCACCCATTTCTTAGTTGGGTTATTTCTCTACTGTTGAGTTGTAAAAGAGCCTACTGATCTTAGTGTGAATGCTTCAATACAATTGAAATTTAACTCGAAACCTTGGAGAGTAAGTATTTTTACCCTGCAATATTAATTAGAGAAGCTCTAATTCCTTTAGAAACAATTTGTGAAATTGAGATTTTTTTCAACCCTGGAGTCCATTAAAACAAGAAAATTAGAACTGATTGGTTGTCCAAAACTACATGCATATTGTCTTATTCAAAGACCACCCCAATTTAATGTTGTGATTCAAGCTAAGCAGTCTTCACACTGGTGTCTTTCAATTTTAACTTGCCTGTGCTTAAAACATACTGTCTTGGGGCACTTGGCTGGCTCAGTAGGAAGAGGATAAGACTACTGATCTCCGGGGTCAGGAGTTCAAGCCCCAAGTTGGGAGTAGAGATTAGATAAATAAAATTTTAAAAATAAATAAATAAAGTGTATAGTCTTCTTATTTAATTCATTCAGGTACATAGATTTCTATCACAAGCTTATTTTACAATTGGTACCTTTCAAATTCTTTTCTTTGAAATCCCATGGGTTTTATTTAGACCATGATTCTGAACAGATCGCAGTCTGCCAAACTGGTCCATGGGAAAAAGAAACCAAGCCCCTCGCTGCCAACTGCACAGAGGAACATACCTTCCCGAAGGGCAGAAAGGCGCACCACAGCATTTTTTTCTTAATGTTATACTGAAATATAGCTAGTGACAATGAGTTTCTGGCTTCTTCCTACCTCAGTCTCATGTTGCATCCTGGAATGACCAATATTGCCAATTTGATTGGGAGCAAAGGAAAAGCTGAAGCTCTTCAACATGAAAAGTCTTTCACCTTTAAAGATGCAACCAAATACGTATTTCCGAGATAGACTGTTTGTAACGATTCCAACCAAGTTTGTAAAGCAAATTCTTCTATCAGCCCAAAATGGAAATGTCTGCAGAGCTACATGTGATTTTTCCGAAAAATCTCTCACCATTTTTAGCACCACCACCGTGGGTAGCAGACTTGATGCTAGTCTGTACATCTTCACTGCTGTCTTATGGACGTAAGGAAGAGGAGTTTTTCCAACTAAGTCAGATAGTAGAAATAGAAGCCAAAGTCCCTGGGATTGAAGGCATCTAACTGAATGCTCCTGCTCCAGTTAAAAAAAATAAAATAAAATAAAATAAAATAAAACCACTTATAGAGCAAAGCACAATAATCCTAAGGTCATTTGCTCTGTGCCTAGGGCAGCTGGGAATTATGGGCTGATTCCTTACAGAAGCCCCAGAACCTGGACTCACACATGATACATACAGACACGTCAATACACTCAAAAGAAGCCTCCAATGATTTCATCAACAAGGTCCCTATCCCGAGGTCTCGGAAACAAGGGGAATGGGTCAAGAAACAATGAAAGTTTACACACTAGAAAAACTAGATAATCCAAAAACAAAGGGTGGAGAGGGGAGGGCTTCCTACTGCAGGGGATGGGGGGTGGGCAGAAGTACTTATTTCAGGGCACCTGGGTGGCTCAGTTGGTTAAGTGTCTGCCTTCCGCTCAGGTCGTGATCCCAGGGTCCTGGGATTGAGCCCCGTGTCCGGCTCCCTGCTCAGAGGAGTCGGTGTCCGCCTCTCCCTCTCCCCCTCCCCCCTGCTCATGCTCCCTCTCTATCTCTCAAATAAATTAATTAAATATTTAAAAAAAAAGAAATAGCTATTTCTCCCATTTTTGTCCTTGCTGATACAAAGATAAATGGCTGCCCTTGACCTCAGTGAGTTTGTAGTATGCCATTTTGCATATGTAGGCATATCAGAATCAACACATTCCAAAGAAAACTCCAGGATCCCCATGCAATACCCCCCAAAACATATGCAGCCTTACCCATCTCAGCCAATGACACCATCCACCCAGTTGTCAGGGCCCAAAATTTGCATTACCCTGTTTCATCACTCATCCCACAGTCAATCCATCAGTAGTCATGGAAGTTCACACTTCAGAGTTTTCAAATTTAGATCCACTTCTCATTACCATCCATCACTGCCGCCTGGGTTACCACCATCTGACAGACTAGTGCCAAATCTTCCCCACAGGTCCCGTTCCACTCTCACCCCTGCACAAGTCAGGGTGGCCTTTCTACCATGTAGGTCAAATAGCATGCCCCACTTAAACCCTCCCAATGACTTGACAGTATACTTAAAAAGAAATTCCCACCTCTTTACCATGGCCCCCAGGACTCTACATAATCCAGCACTTTTGCCTTATTTCCTTCCATGTTCCTCCTCATTCAAAATTCTCAGGGCGCCTGGGTGGCACAGTAAAGTAAGCATCCAACTCTTGGTTTCTGCTCAGGTCATGATCTCGGGGTCATGAGATCAAGTCTGCTTGAGATTCTCTCTCTTCTTCTCCCTCTGCCCCTCCCTCCTGTTCTCTGTCTCTCTCAGGTAAATAAATAAAATCCTTAAAAAAACATTCTTCAGGGGCGCCTGGGTGGTTCAGTTGGTTAAGTGTCTACCTTCGGCTCAGGTCATGATCCCAGGAGTCCTGGGATCTAGCCCCTCATTGGGCTCCCTGCTCAGCGGGGAGTCTGCTTCTCCCTCTCCCACTGTTCCTCCCCACCCCATTTTTGCGCTCTCTCTCTCGTGCGCGCGCACACACGCTCTGCTCTCCCTCTCTCTCTAATAAATAAATAAAATCATTAAAAAAAAAAGATCAAAGCGCTGCCCATCCTTTAATTGTTCTTGATTTTTCACATCTAATGGTCACAGGTCTTCATTACACTATACTTCCAGAATACCCCTAGCCTTGCCAGCCTTCAGGAAGGGCTTTCAGCTATTACTAAAACTGGAGAGAACAATCGGGCTCCAACAACGAATGGCTGCCCACCCAAAGCAAGGAAAAAATGTAGGGCTATGGAGGGAATTAGGGCAATTTACCTGGGCAGTAGTCTCCTTGGGATCGTGCTTCAGGTAGTGTCAACAGCTCCAAGAGGCTTATGCTCACCTCTTCCTTCTGACACACCTGGAATAAAGAGATCCCTGGTGATTATACTTGACAGAATAGGTAACCTCTGAGAAACTCTTTGACACACGTGAATTTGGCTGAGAACAAAGGGTAGGAACCTGAAGATCTGGCACTCGTCCAAGCTCTGAACACCTCTGGCTCTTGGAAGAATTTTCTCATGGCTATCGTGGCACTCCCCTATTAGACATCTTCAAAGAAATGGCCAATTTCAGACTTCACACAGATACCACATTGACTCTAGCCACCACCACCTCGCTTAGCAAAATTTTCCACTTGTGGACTAAACCACTTCATTTCCAGTCCAAGCCACATTTTGAGGATAGGCTCAAGGCTCTTCAAAAGTCTGTACCTAGGGGCACCTGGGTGGCTCAGACAGTTAAGCGTCTGCCTTCAGCTCAGGGCGTGATCCCGGCGTTCTGGGATCGAGCCCCACATCAGGCTCCTCCGCTATGAGCCTGCTTCTTCCTCTCCCACTCCCCCTGCTTGTGTTCCCTCTCTCGCTGGCTGTCTCTATCTCTGTCGAATAAATAAATAAAATCTTTAAAAAAAAAAAAAAAGTCTGTACCTAGGGACACCTGGGTGGCTCAGACTGTTAAGCGTCTGCCTTCGCCTCAGGTCACCATCCCAGAGTCCTGGGATCCAGCCCCGCATGGGGACTCTCTGCTGGGTAGGGAGTCGGCTTCTCCCTCTGCCCCTCCCCCATTCGTGCACCGCGCGCACTCTGTGAGAAATAAAATTAAAACCTTTTAAAAAGAAAAAAAAAACTCTGAACCTATATCTCCTCCCCCATCACCCGCAGGCATCTACGGTACATTAGTGGGGTTTGAGGAATACCCATGCCATTCTGTTTCCCACAAACATGAATGCTGAGCCCATTCCACTCCGGGGCGTAATTGCTCAGCCCCAAAACAGTTCCACACCAACTGTAGCTTTTATCCCTCTGGCACCTACCAATGAATGCTCACCAGACAGACAGTACCTGGGGGGCAGGACTCCTCCCCAGTATCCTAGGTCCTAGAAGTTTCCCAGCAGCCCCCGGTCATTTAGTCTCCTCACATCGACAGGCTCTAAAGCTCAGGACTTCCCGGCTTTCTGTACTAGTCACCCTTGTGAAAAGAGTGCATTATCCTTCATCAGATTTGGCAACTTGACTTTGGAACCGGCCATTGGCCTGTTAAGATTTCTTACATCCACGTTTGACACAGCACGAGGCGCTGGTGCTCGCAGGTCCAGCCCTCTCTCTGTTTCCCATGGCATCTGGTCTTGTGGGGCCGCTCGGGCCTACCGGCCATCCTCAGCTCCGTAAACAACCAGGCTTTCCACACCCTCACCGTTATCCTACCCCATAGGCCTCTTCTATTCCTAGGGGTCCCCCACTAGTTTTAAGCACCCAAGGTCATCACAACACAGCTACAGCTGAACCCAGCCCCTGTCCAGAGACGAAAGTGCTGATGCGTTAATGTTACCTACGTTACCTACAAGTGCCTGCAAGAGTAGCCTTCCATGAGGCCCAGAGAGACTCAAAGGGCGACTGCAGCCGCACAGCGCCCTCCCGTGTTCAGGAGTGGTCATGCAGCCGGGCAACCCTTTGCAAAAGAGCAAACCCGGATGCGGGAACCCAAACCGGAAGTCCGACAAAATCCGGGGTCCAAGGAAGCTTAGGCACACAGACTGCAACAATTCACCCTTTCACGGACTTTTAAACTGAGAAGGAAAGAACCACGTGCAAGGTAAACGCAGTAAGATAAAAGCAAAGTCAAGGTCCTTGCAGGCCAAGGCAAGCCCCCAATTCTTTAAAGAACAGGACTTGGTGACTTGAGACACGATTTTTCTCTACAGCTGGTTGCTTAGGTAGTTTATAATAGTATATGGGAGCTTTAAGAGTTAGAAACAGTCACGTGTAGGTAAAACGTGAAGTCTGAATCAGTATTTTAGAGAGACTTCCGGAAGAAAAAGAAAAGGAGTTAAGTTTTCTAATTTCTTTCCCGGGCTTTCAGACCTAAGGACAAGAAATAAGGCAGAACAGAAATAGAAAACCAAAGGGATTGCAAGCCGTGAACTTTTAGCTCTTTAATATTCACTGGCACCGGGCACAAGTGGTTTGTGGCCAAAGGAGAGACTGGTCAAAAATCAGGCCAGGCTGTTTTTCAACAGCGCTCGGCGTCACAAATAAAGCTGTCCATCCAAAGATTAACTCGTTTGATTACTAAAAATTCTCAACAGGTTCTAGCAAACACTGAGCAGTTTTGTGAAGAATGCTCTTCTCTGAGAGAAACCTGCATCTAGAAGCCAACATAAAGGTATTTATTTCTTCCTTATTCACAACTGGAAGATGAAGCTGGTGGTGAGCGCCCAATGGGGCCAGGGGTTGGGAGCACACCAGGGGGAGAACTGCTCTGAGCTACATTTTGGCCAAAGGCAACTTACAAAACAACCCACAAGAGCCAACATCTGACACACTCCGCTCTCTCTCCTTGGGAAATAGTCTCACACTGGTGCTTTTTGAGTGAAGGATTTGTTTTCCAAGAAAACCAACCAACCTATTGGCCATTATTGTGGGGGCCAAGGTCAGGCCACACCTAAATGTGCCACATTGACATATTTGATACTTTTTTTAAACATTTTATTTATTTGATACTGAGAGTGAGAGAGAGAGAGAGCAGGAGCCAGAGACAGAGGGAGAAGCAGACTCCCCACGGAGCAGGTTGCTGGATGCGAGACTGGATCCCAGGACCCCGAGATCATGACCTGAGCCGAAGGCAACCACTTAACCGTCGGAGCCATCCAGGCGCCCACCCCCATATTGTTATAAGATTTTATTTATTTATGTATTTATTTATTTATTTGACAGAGAGACAGCCAGTGAGAGAGGGAACACAGCAGGGGGAGTGGGAGAGGAAGAAGCACTCCTAGGGGAGGAGCCCGATGTGGGGCTCGATCCCAGAACGCCGGGATCACGCCCTGAGCAGAAGGCAGACGCTTAACGACTGCGCCACCCAGGCACCCCCCCCATATTGTTATAAATAAAAGTTACTTAAGAAGCAGCCAATGCAAAAAGAACACTCTGACCCCGCCCGCCTTTGTTTCCAGAAAGCAAGAAATAAAACTTCCATATGAAAGGTACCCTCCCTATATCAAGAAGAGACATCTGTCTCACCAGAGACAGGAGACTTAGAGCTGAGAAATCTACATAAACAACCCTTGTTACTTTTTACTAATTTACTACTCCAGCTCAAATTCTGTTCAGAATTCCTTACTAACTGAAGCTCCTGTTAACCTTAAAAAATAAAACTGCCAGTTATTTTATCAGCAAAAATGGGTTTATTTGGGAACAGCAGAGAATTGCAATCTAAGACAAGCAAGCTACAGTAAAACCAAAGGCAAGTCCATGGAACAAAGGGGGAAGTTTTGAAGGCTGTTATAAATAAAAAATTTTATTGGAGTAAATTGGGAATTGACAGTATAGTCGCTTTTCATTGGCTGAGTCCTGACTCTCATTGCCTGGGCTTTGGGGGGGGAGGGGAGAGAGGGGCAGGGGAGCCTTTCATCCTCATGCATATCAGTAAAGTAGTACCCACGTTCTAGGTTTCGTTCTTCCCATTGGATCTGCAATTGATCATGAATCCTAGGGTATGAGAGCGCCCCCTGCTGGCCTCCCGACTCCATTCTAAATGAGATTTCCTTTTATGATTTTACACGCTCCCAAAGTTTTCTTTGTCCTGTCAATTCCTCCCAGATTTATCATCTCTGCCTAAAAAGTGCAAAAAGTGCTTGTCCTGGTCATTTCTTTAGGTCTCAATTTCATTTTTGGGACTCCATGTGCACAAAATAAAACTTTGGGGGTTTTTTGTTTTGTTTTGTTTTAATCCTGTTAAATTATCTCATGTCAACTGAATTCTTAAACCAGCGGGAAGACCTTAAAGGGTGGAAGGAAAACTTATTTTTCCCCTACCTTAGTTCAATCAGCTTCAAAGCAGGGACAAACCTGTAATCTGAGGGTCAGGTTTGTTGACCCATTGCAGTTAGTGAAAACAAACAACAGAGGAATTATGGGGCATCTCCCACCAAAGGAAAAGGTAGTTATTACATTATTTGGGGGTGGGGGAGGTGGAGTTTAGGTAAATGATGGATTGAACAAAGAGAACAAAGTTTCTCAGTGAGTAGAAAATAAGTAGTCACTCAAAGGACTTCTGGCTGTATTTTATCAAATGCCTTTTCAGTACATGTTATAATCATGTGGTGGTTTTTTTCCCTTTCATCTGTAGCTTTAATGGACTGGCTTAATATATTTACTGATCTTCAGCCACACTGGTCTTTCAGTCTTACTGTGTTTTCTTTTGATACACTGCTGCAGTCTATTTGCAATTAAGGGATACTGTTCCATAGCTTCATTTCTCCCTCCTTCCTCTCTTCCTTCTTTCCTTCCTTCTTTTTGTATTATCTTATCATTGTCAGGCTTTTATATTAATGGTAGCATCATGAAATAAACAAGAAATTTGCATCTTTTGCTTTAAAAAAAATGTTCTTCTATTTTACAGCTGCAAAGACCTAGCAAAAAAATATTGTTTCCTGATCATTTGCAGCTGGCTTTATCTGTGTTATCCCAAGTTGCTGTATGACAAGGCAGATTTTTACCTCCTCAATCTGGGCGAACTTTTACTATGTCACATCCAAGCGAGGCCTTTCCACTGCCCATAATTTGCCTGCCAAATATTTCGTGAAAATTAAGTCTTCCTCTAACTCTGATGAGTTCAAAGAAGTTCGAAGAGTACTAAGAACAGGAAAAGCCGAGGTCATCAGGGCTTTGCAAATGAAGAAACCCAAGATCAAATGCTTTCTCTTGAGTCCTAACCATATTACAAAGGCAAACTCCTACATGGAAAAAAAAAAAAAGTGACACTAGGAGACAGTTATCGAAGTAACGGAGCAAGAGCCTAGTAAAGGCAGGGTCAGTCAGACTAGAACAGAACTCGATTTTCTAGTTATTCTATAGCAGCAAAACTTCCACCGGAAACAGATGAAGTAATAGAGTTAACCCCTGCTGGCAATTGGAGAAAATCTTTTATTATTGCCTGTCTGACAATTTGATTAAACAAAGAAAGCCCCAAGTTATTAGATTAGTTGGGGCCTACTGATTTCAGAGCCAAAGACAAATGACATTTGAAAGTCACTGACATTTGAACGTTATTGGAAATCTGAGGCCATTTCTACTGTCAGAAATGAGCAAGCACATAAAGATTTGTGACGCATGGGGAGGGTGGGGAGCCGTACTGCTGTATCTTCTGCTCACTCCAAGCTAAGACCAAGAACTTGCTTGGCTAGGAAAAATAAATAATTCTGGAGTCTCATCCCAATTCGGTCACACACTAACTCTCTGTCCTTGGCCAACTACACCTCCAAAGCTTCAGTTGTTGGAATTATGAAGTAGAGATCCCACGTCAAGATGCCTCAAGACCAGGGGCACCTGGGTGGCTCACTCAGTTGAGCGTCCAACTCTTGATTTCAGCTCAGGTCATGATCTCAGGATCCTGGGATCAAGCCCCACGTCGGGCTCCACACTCAGTGGGGAGTCTGCTGAAGATTCTCTCTTCTTTCCGTCTCCCTCCACCCTCCCCCCTTGCTCATGTTACGCATGAGCCCGCACATGCTCTCTCGCTCTAAAATAAATAAATAAATCTTTAAAAAGAGAGAGGCTTAAAAGATGCCTAAAGACGAAATAAGAACAAAAGGGGAAACTCTGTGAGCTGTACAGCAGCACACAATGTGAAGTTATTATTGGCAATGTGTCAAGACCCTGATCCATTTGCGGTAAGTTTTAATGCCAAGAAGAAAGAAAGGGAGCACCAATTTCAAGATAAGTCCTACTGTGACAGGGTTAATCGACATATACTATAAATCACTTTCAGAAGTTGTCAGAGTAGGGGCGCCTGGGTGGTGCAGTGGTTTGAGCCTCCGACTCTTGCTTTTGGCTCAGGTCGTGATCTCAGGGTGGTGGGACCGAGGCCCTTGTCAGGTTCCACACTCAGGATGGATGGAGTCTGCTTAAGACCCTCTCTCCCTCTCCCTTTCCCCCTCTCCCCCTCAAATAATGTTTTGTTTTTGTAAAAGAAGTTGTTAGAGTGGTTTCTGAGAAATCCTCTCGATTACACTCACTTATAGCTCCAGCACTGAAAGGTAAGTGTACTCAGAAAAGAAATGACATGTGAGGAAATCAAAGAGAAGAGCATCTCGAATCCCTGATCTATGGTTGTCCCATGCAGTGAGCATCTCTACAACATAAGTTTCCTCAGATCCAGTTTTAATGTCTGGTTTCTTATTGGCCCAAGTAGTTAAGTATCAGGCCTGCGATTTCTAGTTTAAAGCTGAATGGCAGGGGCACCTGCCTGGCTTAGTTGCAAGAGTATGCAACTCTTGATCTCAGGGTCATGAGTTTGAGCCCCACATTGGGTATAGAGTTTACACCCCAATGTGGGTGTAATAAATAAACTTTAAAATAAATAAACTTTAAAAAAAATAAATAAAACGGAATGGCAGACCCAAGATTTTGATGCAGAAATTTAATTTCCGGGGGCGCCTGGGTGGCACAGCGGTTAAGCATCTGCCTTCAGCTCAGGGCGTGATCCCGGCATTATGGGATCGCCCCACATCAGGCTCCTCCGCTGGGAGCCTGCTTCTTCCTCTCCCACTCCCCCTGCTGTGTTCCCTCTCTCGCTGGCTGTCTCTATCTCTGTCAAATGAATAAATAAATAAAATCGTTAAAAAAAAAAGAAATTTAATTTCCTTTAAGAATAAGATAAGAAAAAAAAAAACAAGATAGAGAAAAAAAAAATGAAAAGTGCGTGGATTCAACATTGTGTCTGTTAAATCATTCTACTAGTACTTAACTCCCAGCAATTTGCTACATTTCCCACACATGGACTACACTTGGAAACGCTCGTGTTTCATCTTAATCTAGGATCAAGTAAAACTGACCCTCTGCTCTGATTCACGGTTAACCACTTTCTTACTCAACTGGACCACTAGTTCCCAAAGACGGGGAGTTGACAAGAGAAGAAAAGAACAAACAGAAGAAAGGGAACTAGAGAAAGAGCCAGCATACCTAGACAAAACACCAACAAGAAGTACCTACCTTGAGGACACTCAGAAAACTTTAAAGATACATGGTTACACTCTTTATATAGACTGGCTTCCAGAGCTGCAGATTGATTACTGGCACCTAGGACGCGTTTTAATCTCATTAAACAGTTGCTCCCTTTAATTTTTTTTTTTTAAGTAGGCTCCATGCCCAGTGCAGAGCCCAAAATGGGGTTCAGGGGCGCCTGGGTGGCTCAGTCGTTAAACGTCTGCCTTCGGCTCAGGTCATGATTCCAGCATCCTGGGATCGAGCCCCGCATCGGGCTCGCTGCTCAGCGGGAAGCCTGCTTCTCCCTCTCCCACTCCCCTGCTAGTGTTCCCTCTCTCGCTGTGTCTCTCTCTGTCTAATAAATAAATAAAATCTTTCAAAAAAAAAACAAAAAAAAACAAAATGGGGTTCAAACTCACAACCGTGAGATCAAGACCTGAGCCGAATCAAGAGTTGGACGTTCAACCAACTGAGCCACCCAGGCGCCCCTCCCTTTTGACTTTTGGCTCAAAGGTATTCTTATTAGAAAATCCTAGCCGTTGAGAGAAAAAAAAATTCTAGCCGTCAATAGCCGACTGTGGGAAAAGCTGATGAAATCCTACTCATGTCTGTTGTTTAGTTAATAGGACTATACCAACGTTGACTTCTTAGTTTTGACAAATGTATGTGGTTATGAAGATGTTCACATTGGAGATAGCGAGGTAAAAAGTACACAGGAACTCTGTATTATCTTCCCAACTTTTCTCTAAACTTATTTCAAAATAAAAAATACAACAACCGAACACACCCACTGTTGGCTAGCACTATGTTCTGCAAGGCAATGGTTGGCCTCCCACAGCTGGGTATGTCTGCCCTTGTCAATTGCACTGTATCCATGGTCAATTCTGGAATATAAGGCAGCATCTAACCCAGACTACACTTATGCTCGAAAATGGCTTCGTTGATGAGGAGGAATACTTCTAGGCACACAGCTCTGTCCACGATGGGAGAGAACAAAGAGCTCTGAGAAACTTGTCACTGCCTGTTTCACTCCCACCCTCTCCAGCATCAACTGGATTCTAGAGTCCATCTAGAGAACCTCAGGAGGAATGTGACTGCTGGAGAAACCTTTGTTACTGGACAGACCATTAGCCCTTTCTCTCCTCTTGGAAATGCTCCATTCAAGAAAGCCCACCTGCCACTGGGGACAAATGCCACCAGGCTGATTCATAGGCAGAGTTCTCTTTTGACACTTGTTGGCAGTCTCTCTTGATGGCTGGAGTTCCTGCTTAAGCAGACCTCATGGTGCTTAGCAATAGCCTTAACACCCTTGTATTAAGAAGCACTCCTACTGAGTCGTCATAATGATAATCTAATCACAGGATCCCTGTAAAAGACCTTAGTGAGAATTTTACTAAGCGGAGGTATTTCGTGCTAGATGACTTAGCTAATTATTTCCTTAAAATGGTAGATTACTTACCGCACCTCTTTGTTTAGGGTTCCTGCCTCAAGTTTGGGATGTATTAAAGCTAACATTCTCTGCTACCCTGCCTCAATATATTCTGTAGCTTTTCTTAATATTTACAGTATTTTTTTATTTTTTAAACTTATTTATTTGGGGGGGCAGACTCCACGCTGAGCATGGCACCCCATGATAGGCTCGATCCCATGGCCCTGAGATCATGACCTGAGCTGAAATCAAGACTCAGATGCTTAACCGACTGAGCCACCCAGGCTCAGGCCCCTAAAGGAGTTCTAAAATTTCTTGGTTAGGTCTTATTTATTGGCAAACTCCATTACTAAGCTGTCCAGGTAAGTCAGTGAAAGCTTTTTACTGAAAAGGTAAATATCTCAGACTAAATCCATCAGCTGTTCCCAATCTCTCAAAAACTTGATTCTTTATCCATCAGATACAGATGGAAGGAAGATCACATAAAGATACGATGCATAGGGGGAAAAAAAAGCAGGGTAAGCTAATGTTTTATATCATTCACCATAAGATGCAGGGGGAACTGGGATAATCATGACGGATGAAACAAGCTCCCTCCCCTTGTGGAGCTTACAAACTGGTAGGAGAGAGAGGACAAAATCTGTTCAACAAGACATCAAAATAATGCTAAGTGGTCATTAGAGGAGTAAGGGGCCGACACAGAGAATAAGGCGGAAGGAAGGAGAAATCTACCTTGGAATGGGCTGTCAAGAGAGGCTTCTCTGGGAAGATGGCAATTGAGCTGAGACCTACAAGAAAGAAGGAACCAGCTCCACCAAGATGGGAGGGTAGAGCTCGGCCACAGCTCACAGAAACCCCTGGGGTGAGGACACTGGGCACATGAAGCAAGTGAAAACAAGTAGGGCAGCAACACACTGAACAGGGGCAAGTGGCCCAGGACTGGCATAGAGGTAGGACTAGGGACAAGGGATGCAGGGCCTTGCAGGTCATGAGATGCACGTTGTTTCTTGTTCTAGGTACAAACCGAAGTCAAGGAAGAGCTTTAAGGTAGGTGGTGGCATGATCTGTTTTAAGAAGGTTCGTTTTGGAGGCACCTGGGTGGCTCAGTCAGTTAAGTGTCAGCCTTTGGCTTAGGGCATGATCCCGAGGTCCTGGGATCGAGCCCCATGTCAGGCTTCCTGCTCAGCGGGGGAGTCTGCTTCTCCCTCTCCCTCTGCCCCTGCACCCCCCCAAACCCACCTCCACTCATGCGCTCCCTCTCTCTCTTCCAAATAAATAAAGTCTTTAAAAAAATGTATTCAGATAACAATGATAAAGAACTCATGAATATTCTAACAACAAAATGTGTTTCTAAAAAATAAGTTGGTCGACGTGGGGAGGGGCAAGCGAGTAGCAGTTTCTGAAGGAAAGAATTATCTGCTCCCATGACTCTGTCTGAACCGATTTGTTTTGTGTTAGCAAGGATGTATCAGGTTATAATTAGACACACACACACACACACACACACACACACACAGTAATTTGTTTACTCACTGACTGATGCCACCAGAGTTTGTAGAACTCCAACGTAGTATTGATATTATTAAAAAAAATAATAAGAAGAATAAATTCAAGGGGCGCCTGGCTGGCTCAGTGGGAAGAGCATGCGACTCTTGATCTCCTGGTCCTAAGTTCAAGCCCCATGTTGGGCACAGAGATCACTAAAAATAAATAGATAAATAAATAAACAATTTTTTAAAAATGAATAAATTCAATAAATATAATATTCACTGTGACACACTACAGTGGGCACCATGATATGTTATGGAATATGTATGAGTAGGAGGCATGGCGATAGTTTACAGTGATGGGTAAATGTGCAAAGAAGGAAAAGAGTGTCTACCGTGTCAGATTGTTAGCGTCCGTTATTTCACTGAGCCCTTACAAGTCCACTGTGAAACGAAAATCACCATGTTCTTTTTAGTGACAAAGACCAAAGCTGAAGGACATTATGTCAAGTGCCTGAGTCATGCTTCTAGAATGTCAGCCCACATCTGTCTGGTTCCAAAACCTATCTGTGCTTTCTCCTTTGTTCCACACAGCCCACAAGGAACCTACAAACCAGCGAGGGTATTCAAATCTTAGCACAAAAGTAGGTATTTATGCCACCCAGGTTTAGAAGTACGATAAAATGGCCCTTTCCCTTGGTTGGCAGCATGGAGGCCGCATGGAGGCCACATGATGCCTGGAGTTACTGCGGAAGATGTGAACCAGCAGGAGTTCGTCAGAGCTTGGCAGCCTTCCTCAGAAAGTCTGGGAAGCTGAGGGACGCCTGGGTGGCTGAGTCAGTCTTGCGTCTGACTTCAGCTCAGGACATGATCTCAGAGTCCCAGGATCAAGCCCCACAGCAGGGTCCCTGCTCAGCAGGGAGCCTGCTTCTCCCTCTACCTCTCCCTCTGCTTATGTGCTCACTCTCTCTCTGTGTCAGATACATAAATAAAATCTTTAAAAAAAAAAATCAAAGCATATCGTCATCCCTCAAAATTTTCAGCTAACCCTTGATAGAAAGGTAGGACTAGGAAAGAGTCATTGAAAGCCAATCTTTCCTCCTCCCCAACACCTTGGACCTTTTGTCACATCCACCAGGAATAAAAACAGGACTTTGCCATTATCACAAGATAGACAGGCCATGGTAACAAGCAGCACATATACTCAATTGTGTGGGACTACAAATCAGTTTTGCTGCCAAGTATTGAATCTTTGAGGTTCCCTGAAGCATGACGTAAATCCGACACTAAATTAGGTAAACATATTTTTTCCATGGGAAAGGAGGAGTAGGTTTGGGTCTTGCTATGTTAAATACAAATTTGAGGAGCAGTGATAAGGCATTAAATCCATAGGAGGTTTTTTGCCTCTGGTGAGGCAGGGACTCCCTGGGGGATATCATTTATCATTCAAACACAGAAAGGGCAAAGTAAATTATTCCAAGCTTTTTTAATATCATGAAGGTGGAACAGCCTTATGAAAATTAAACTATTTTAAATGCAGAGTTTCTAGCAATTCCACAAAACCTGGAAATGTTGATTCTTTATTCTCCATGAACTGCTTGTTTCCTTGCTCTCTCTGTCTCACAAGATAAAGTCAACTTTTTGAAGGACCCGAAGGACCCTTTTCTCATGAATATTCATATGCAAGAACCCTTCATCCACAGCTGCCCATCATAGTGGATCATTTATTAGTTACCTAGGGCTGAATAACAACTAATCCCAAAACCTGATGGCCTAAAATAACAAATATGTAAAAGTTTCTGTGGGTCAAAAATTTGAGAGCGGCCTAGTGGGTATTTCTGATTCAGGGTCTGCCCTGGGGTCATGATCAAGGTGTTGGCCAGGGCTAAAATCATTCTATACTCAAAGAGAAGGAAAACCTGGGGCTGGAGGGTCCAACTCCAAGCTCACTCATGTGGCTGTTGGTATGACCAGATGGGGCATACCATAGGGCTGCTTGAGTGTCCTCACAACATGGTAGCCACTTTCCCCAAGAGGCAATGATCCAAGACAGAGAGAAGTGAAGAGGGAAATCACAGTGCCATTATGACGTAGTCTTGGAAGAAAGATAGCATCACTGCCAGCATGCTATTCATGAGAAGTAAGTCTCTAAGTCACACCAACATTCAACGAGGAGGAAATTCAACTCCACATCTTGAAAGGAAGAGCATCAAAGATTTGTGGACCTATTTTAAAAACACCATTACCACCCAGAGCAAAAACAAGCATCCTTCCCTGCAAAGCAGAGAAAAGTTCCTATTAAATATTAGTGGTGTTGTCTTGTGATTGCCAGTTAAGAGTGGTGAGTTGCTTAGTAAGGAAACAAAATAATGGTGACCTTCTCTATCATGTGGGAAATCATTTTGATGCAATTGTGGCCATCATCACTATCAGGCAAGCTATCCCAGAATCCCAGAGATTACAGAACAGGAAGATTCACAAATGGAAGTATGATGCAAATAATAGATACATAGTTTATTAAATCAGTTTAAAATACAGTGAGGAACAAGAAGGAACAGATGGGATACCTTAATACACTTAGAATAGGATACAAGCAGGGTGGAAGGACCACACATCTAAATCCTTAGTATGTTCTCCTCTCTTCTCTCCCTCTCTCCCTCAATATCTTTCTCTCTCTCTCTCTCTCTCTCTCCTCTCTCTCCCACTTCAGCCTTCCCCCACTGATGGTGTAGTTTCAAACTATGTAAGATTCCTGAGACCAATGATAGATACCTGCTCAGTTGGAGAGATACAGGGACAAGCACACCTGGACAAAGTTACAGCTTGTCAATAAGCCTGCTCAACAGATATGAGATTCATTCGTTTTTCTTGGGAAGAACACATATGAAGCCGTAATTGTACCCTATAGGATGCTTATTACCAATGAGTGGCCAATTTAGGGGTGACATAACTGTCAACCAGAGGTAGCATGATCTGATTTGGTCTTGATCTTTCCATCACCACCTTCTATTCATAAGAACAGTCTTGTTGGTTTGATTATATATTCCATTTACCCTATCTTTTAACACACCTTTTATTTTTTTTTAAAGACTTTATTTTTTTGTCAGAGAGAGAGAGAGCACAAGCAGGGGGAGCAGCAGACAGAGGGAGAAGCAGGCTCCCGCTGAGCACGGAGCCCGACGTGGGGCTTGATCCCAGGACCCCGGGATCATGACCTGAGCCAAAGGCAGACGCTTAACCAACTGAGTCACCCAGGCGTCCCTGAACACATCTTTTAGACACTAACTTACTATCTAAATTTAAAACCTCCTATATTCTGTCCGCCTGTTTCACATGATGACTCATTATACTTAACACATCCTATGAATATTGCCTATTATCTTATGAGTTTCTATCTTACTATTTATGCCTAACACTTGTTATGACTTTCATCTATCCCAATTACTTTCTTTTCCATAGCAGAATTAAATCACTGAATTACAGTGGAAATTTGAATGATAGCAGTTGTTTCATCCTCCAATAATACCTCAAGCCCCACATTTTCAACTGTCTCTAAAAAGCAGACAGCCCCTTATTAATTGGGGGAATCTGTTCTCTCCCCATATGGATTTGGATTGTACGATCTCTAAAAGAAATGAATGAGAGCACCTATGAGAGGTGCTTAGGTCCCTGAGTAATGGAGCTGTTATGGCTGACAGTTCTCCTGGGCAACAGTAGGTCTCTCTACTCATCCCACTGCTGCCTGACCGAAGTGAAAAACATCAAGGTCTATCTAGAATAATGCAGGATACTTACAAGATGAATTCAGGAACCAGACAGGCTCCAGAGAGCCTCTTATAGGGTGAATTCTCTGGAAACAGATGCTGTGACAGAGTGTGGGGTGTAAGGTGCTTATTAGCAATCCTCATGTTTGAAAGGAAGGGGGAGAAGGAGAAGCTGAGCTATAGAACAGGCCCGATACAGCCTCATTCAACCCCAAGGGAATCTCTCAAGATGGAACTGCCTGCCAACGGAGCGCCTGGCTGGCTCAGTTGGTAGAGCATGTGACTCTTGATCTGAGGGTTGTGAGTTCAAGCTCCATGTAGGGTAGAGAGATTATCTAAAAATAAAATCTTAAAAAAAAGAAAAAATTGCCTGCCAGAGTTGTCTCCCATCGGCCAAAATCGCAGGGCCTTTAGACTACTGCCTCCCCCAGCCATTGGATGTGGGCTGCCCCGGAAGGGCATGACCTCCACAAGGCTGCTCTCTGCAGATGAGGCCAACCCTGGAAGTGCTGAGAGCTGGAGGCTGCCTGCTGACTGCCCTCCTCACCACTGGGTAGCAGATCTTTCCTTCAAGAAGGATCTGGGTGGCACATCTCTGTGTTGAACAGAGACAAACCTTTCCCTGTGAAATGGGATGTTGTTTTCTTGACAAGGAAGAGAGAGGATTCAGACAGAAATTTGAAGCAAAGGGTACTTGGGAAGCAGAGGACAAACCCTAAGGGTAGAAAAGCCAACTGGCAGGAAGGGGAAGCTGGTGAATCGTGGCCTTTTCCAAGGGAAGACTAAGGTCTCTGGGTACATCTCTCAGGAAATGGCAGGTCAAATGAAGCGAGAACTTTAAATTCTATCTCTGTTCTTTGTTCCTCTTTTCTAAAAATGCTTTATCCTGTTAGGGACAAGGTAAGCCAGAGGATATCCCTCATATCTCGGAAAGAGAAAAACAGTGGTGATTTTCAGCCCTGGAAATCTTCCCACGGGTAAGCCAGATGCCACAGGAAGCACTACGCCTCTTTAAAAAAATGTTTTGGAGGGAACATATGCAAAAAATAAGACCAAGCCTTCTTCTGGTTATATTTATAAATAAGCAAATGATACCTCTTAAGAAAGGGAGGGATCTCGGCGAAATCCCGGTCTACTTAACAAATTCCCCACACTGTGGAGTCAAGTAGCTTTTTCTTCAATGTTCGCCTAGGGATGTAATTCTAACCCAAGTTCTAAATTTTCCGTTCAGTCACAGGTTCCTATCCACGGTGGGTGGATTAGTCAGGACACAGTAGTGAATAAACCCTAAACTCTCAGGAGCTTAACACAACAGAAGATGATTCCCCACTCAAATCAGACAATCAATAACACTCAGGGGGAGACTGTGCTACACTCGTAAGTCACCCAAGGCATAGGAGCTCCACCATCTTGAAGCTCTACCATTCAGAAAACATGTCTTCCACTCAGTTCTACATACAATTCATGACCTGGAATCCAGTCACATATATGAAACCTAAACGCAATGGAATTTGGGGATCGGAACATTCCCGTGTATCCAGATACTGGAAAATGAAAGGGGATTTGGTGAGCACATAGCGTGGCCTCTGACATAATGAGGAACAGCTGGCTGTCAGGTTCTGCACAAGAGCCAGGTGAACCCCCAAACCCACAAATCAGGTGCTCTTACTTTTATCTGGGTTAAACCATCTCAGACTTGGAACTGCATACCGACAACACTGAGTAACTGCTTTTGGAAAGAGGACATTAAATTGTACTTTTGAGACAAATTGTACCTAAGGACTATTGGCTTAGCTTATCTATCAACCTTGAAATTGTTGAGGTATAAAAATGCTGAGCACAGGGGACGCCTGGGTGGCTCAGTCGGTGAAGTGTCTGCCTTCGGCTCAGGTCACGATCCCGGGATCCTGAGATCGAGTCCCGCATCAGGCTCCCTGCTTGGCGGGGAGCCTGCTTCTCCCTCTGCCTGCCGCTTCTCCCTCTGCCTGCCACTCCCCCTGCTTGTGCTCTGTCTCTGACAAATAAATAAATAAATGCTGAGCACGACTAAAAAACTCTGTTAGTATGTTCAGCCTCTAGTAATACTTTAGAAAGAGCCTCGACAATTTCAAGAAAACCAGAATCCACAGAGGACTGGTGATCTGTCAAAACACCAAGGAGCAAGATAATCCTTTCCTCAGAAGATAAGGTAGCTCCTTGAGGTAGTTTCTGTGAATTATCAGTAAACAGAATGTTTCCAGGACATCCACGCCATCTGAACACATGGATAAATATGGCATCCGAGTATCTTTAATTCACTTCATCTCTTCCTCAGTTCAATAAAACCATGATAAGCTGAATCACTGCCCTGTACACCTGAAATTAATGTAACATTGTGTGTCAACTATACTCAAATAAAAAAAATTTTTGAAGATTTTATTTATTTATTTTATCAGAGTGTGCGTGCGCGCAAGCGTCAGAGGGGTGCAGAGGGGAGACAGAATCTAAAGCAGGCTCTGCGCTAAGCATGGAGCCCGACTCAGGGCTCGACCCTACGTCCCATGAGATCATGACCTGAGCCGAAATCAAGAGTTGGACGCTCAACCGACTGAGCCACCCAGGCACCCTGCAAATAAAAAATGCTTTAACACAAATATAAATAAATAAAACCATGATAGACAGGTACCAGCAGGTTTCATCACTGAAACAAGTAGATGATTTACTTTCACTCTGTAAATATTCTAGGGACTCAGCCTGAACACCTGCAACTTGCTACCAGTAAGAGACTTTGCTTAGTGGTCGCCTTAGCAACAAATTATCTTCAGCCAAGATTAGTTTTTGGCCACCAACGCAATCGAAAATTCTTTTTAACAACATATACAAGTTTTCCCTTTTGCTTTAAAAAATTCTGACTTTTTCTCCCTTAGTGGGACACTGTATGGGTTGCTACCCAAATCTGTGTTACCTCGAACTGCAATTCTTTGATCCCAAATAAATGTTCTTGCTGAATTATTGCCTACTGACAACTTTAGATTGACAAGTTCATGCACTCATGAACCTCACACTGTAGAGAAGGATAGAGGTAATTAAATAAATGGCTGTAATAAAATCATGCGCATGTCATTATTGGAGGAGAATTAAAGGAATACATGGCAGGGAGACCTAAACTAGAGAAGGCAATCAAGGAAAGCTTCTTGTAGGAAGTGATTTTTTCAGTCAGGTAGAAGATGCTGCAGATCATTGAGATAATAGAGAAGAAGGAGGAGTCATGGCAGGGAAAATGAACAATTTTATTCTAGACTTGTTGAGTGAACTTCTAGTGTCTACACACGAGTGATGACAGTTTGGTGGCAGTCGGAAGAATCTTGTCTGGAGCTCACATGAAAGATCTGACTTGGGAGTTTTCACCGCGTGTTTGGTAAAGGAAGCCAGATGAGAAAATGAGTTCACCCACTCAGAGGACACACAGTATGAAGAGAAGTTGCCAAGAGCAATGTCATGAAAGACAAAAAAAAAAAAAAATCCAGAAACAGGTGGAAGAAAAGGAGTCAGAAAGAGTGAAATACCAGGGGCGCCTGGGTGGCACAAGTGGTTGAGCGTCTGCCTTTGGCTCAGGGCGTGATCCCGGCGTTATGGGATCGAGCCCCGCATCAGGCTCCTCTGCTGTGAGCCTGCTTCTTCCTCTCCCACTCCCCCTGCTTGTGTTCCCTCTCTCGCTGGCTGTCTCTGTCTCTGTCTCTGTCAAATAAATAAATAAAATCTTTAAAAAAAAAAGAAAAAAAAAAAAAGAAAGAGTGAAATACCAGAAAAGCAGGTAGAAATCCAAGAGTGTGGTGCTTCTTGTAGAAGCAAAAGGAAAGAGCACCTCAGGGAGACAGGGAACAGTGAGCACTGTTGAAAGCCAAAGAAATTGACAACGAAGAAATGTTCATTCGATTACCAATAAGCAGCTGATTGATAAACTCGGCAAAACCAGACTGAGCCGAGTGGTAGAGCCAGAATACAGATGGCTAAGGAGTGAGAGCTGACCTTGGAAAAACACCAAGTACAAGCAACTTGTTCTAGAAGTTTGGCTGTGAAAGGGGGTCGAGAGAGCTAGAGAATGAGAGAAGGAAATAAGAAAGAATCGAAGAACCAAGTGAAGCAGAATGGGACAAAAAGAGACTTTTTTTATGCAAAGCTAAGTGAGGACAGCTTCCCCCGGAAACGCGCTCTTCGCAGGGAAGAAAGCACTCCGGAGAATGAACAGTTTTTACAAGCTTATATACTTTTTTACATCTTGTAAAAGTCCAGAAGATTATAGATTGACATATAGGCAGGAAACAGGAGTTGTAATGTCAAAGAATGCAGGGAGTAGGAGCATTGATGGCTATCTCAAGGACAAGATGGGTTTTCCTTTAGGCTACTCGTTCACAAAGCAGGTGCACACCCTATGCCCTGGCGGGCCATAAATCAGGCTTTTGCTTTCAACAAAGTTTCTGTACAGTCATGCTGACTTAGAAGGAAATCTAAAATGGCTTCCCTTCGATCTCAGGCTGCTGGGAGTTTTTTCTTACATCACTCTTTAATGGGAGAAATTTGAGCACATTTACATTTTGATGGAAAGAGAGCATAAAATTAAGAAGGGGTTAAAAATAATGTGGGGGGGGGATGCAGAGATGGTGAGAAGGGGAATAAAAATAGCCAAAAATGATATGAATTAAAAAAGAAACAAGCCCAAGGTGAAGTGATCTTTAAAAAAAAAAAAAAAAGGAGTCATTTGACAGCAAACCAAATTTTATTTCAGCCACAACCTCTCCCAGGAATGTCACCTTGTGACAGTGGATCTGAAATTCCCTGATCAGCACTAGGGAGGCCTAATCTGCAGGTTAAAACCCTGTAGTTTCCTTCCCCATCCCCAAAAGCAGCCACCCAGGCCTGAAACAATCCTTTCTTCTCTTTTGCTAGTAACTTCCTTGCTCCGCCCTCCTGCCTATAAACACCTTCCATTTTGTACAATTCCTCAGAGCATCTCTCTGCTCGCTAGACGAGATGCTGCCCGATTTCTGAATCGCTTAATAAAGCCAAATAAATCTCAGATTTACTCGGTTGAGTTTTATTGTTTCGCAATACTAAAGACAGCACAGGTTTTACCAGAACTGGAAGAAATGAGGGGCTCCTGGCTGGCTCCTATTGTAGAGTATGCAACTCCTGATCTTGGGGTTGTGAGTTCTAGCCCTATCTTGGGCGCAGAGATTACTTATAAATAAAATCTTTAAAAAAAAAAAGAAGAAGAAGAAGAAGAACTGGAAAGAATGAGAAAAAGACTGGAGGGAATGCTGGTAAAGGTTTGTAGATTTAGTTGACAGGATTTGTTACCTGGGTTTCCAGGCCTCACAATATTAAAACAAGAAATTTGAAGGTGTGGACTTAAGAGCAAGTACACTGACAGCAATGAAAGTAATAGTTAATCTTAGGAGACACCTGGCTGGCTCAGTCGGAGGAGTGTGCGGTTCTTGATCTCAGGTGGTGAGTTCGAGCCCCACGTTGGGCGCAGAGATTACTTATATATACACTTTTTTAAAAAAATTAACAGTTGATCTTAAAGGATATTCAATTCATTTACTTAACAAACATTCAGCTACTACTAGAGTAGGTTTCAGGAGGATACGTCAATGAAAAACATAATGCCTTACCTTTATGGACGAGGGAAAATACAAGCTTCCCTCCCCCCTCAGTAAATAGCAGCTCCACCATTTCACCACCGATCTAGTTACTCAGAGGAGAAACGCAGGAGTGAACGTGAACTCCCGCCTTTCCCTCAACTATCCTCCGCCACTTCCCTCCCCTCTGCGTGCACGTGCGCACGTACGCAGGGTCGCCAAGGATGCACGGGGCACCTAAAGAGCATGCGCACGCACACACGTGTGCACGTAAGCGCATGCGCAAGTAAGCACACGGACACGTAAGCGCACGTACACCACAGCCGACTCACTGGAAAGCTCTGTCAATTATAATTCCAAAACAGGTCTGGAATGTGACAATTTCCATCTCCATTACCTCAACCTTGGTCCAAGCCTCTAAGCACTTTTTATATGCACTACAGCAGTAGCCTCTGTTAAAGAATAATAATTAACTGAGTAAATGTTAATTATCTGGCTTTATTCAGCTGTTCATGAATCAAGTGGCATCCAGTCTAGATAACAGAAAGGAGTTCTAAAGAACTATACAGGCAAGAGATTTTATAAGCAAAAGGGAGCAGGAATAAGGAAGTTCTACTAAGGCAAAAGTCCGACTCAGGGGCGCCCGGGTGGCACAGCAGTTAAGCGTCTGCCTTCGGCTCAGGGCGTGATCCTGGCGTTATGGGATCGAGCCCCACATCGGGCTCCTCTGCTATGAGCCTGCTTCTTCCTCTCCCACTCCCCCTGCTTGTGTTCCCTCTCTCGATGGCTGTCTCTATCTATGTCGAATAAATAAATAAAATCTTTAAAAAAAAAAAAAGTCCGATTCCTTACTGCAAGACTGCTTTCCTTACAGCGGATGGTAGGGAATTATCAAGACGATTACTTAACTCACGTTGGTCAGGCGATTCCTGATTGACTGGTTTAGGATTCCCTCTTGGGGACAGCCAAAACTCTAAGTCTCAGTTTGGTGACATGGGGCTTAGCAATGAGCAACTCTGTTCCTGTTGCGTAGTCTTTAACACCCCCTAACTTGTCTTCTCTTCATATCCATTCCTATCTCTTTCCACCCACTCTCCACACAGGGGCTAGAACATAGATCACATCATTATTATGTCCCTATGTACAATCCTCCAATTGCTTCCAACTGCTCAGAAAATAAAATCCAAACTCCTCACCATGCCCTGAAAGACTCTTCATGAATGTTCTCCTGCTCACCTTTCCAAATCCATCCTTACTGTATTTCCCTTGTTCAGAACACCTCCTCCACATGGGCCCCATCTAAGTTCCTAGACTATGCTAAACTCTATTATCAACTCTGGGCCTTTGAGCTTCCTGTTCCTCTGCATAGGGCATGTTTCCCCTGGCTTTCTGCATGGCTGCCTTTTCCTCTACTTCAGTCTCACTCTTGAAAAACACACGTCTAGGCAATTCCATGAAAAGTGCCTCACTTTACTCCCTAGGGGCGCCTGGCTGGCTCAGTTGGTAGAGCATGAGACTCTTGATATCGGGTTGGGAGTTTGAGCCCCATGTGGGGTGTAGAGAATACTTAAACTTTTTTTTTTTAATTTAGGGGTGCCTGGCTGACTCAGTCGGAGAAGTATGCAACTCTCAATCTCAGGGTGATTCATTTGAGCCCCACCTGGGGTGTAGAGATTACTTAAATAAATAAGTCTTTAAAAAATAAAAATGTTGGGGCACCTGGGTGGCTCAGCTGGTTAAGCAGCTGCCTTCTGCTCAGGTCATGTTCTCAGGGTCCTGGGATGGAGCCCGCCATCGGGCTCCCTGCTCAGCAGGGACTCTGCTTGTCCCTCTTCCACTGCTCCTCCCCACTGCTCATGTGCACATGCTCTGTCTGAATAAATAAATAAAGTCTTTTTAAAAAATAAAAATGAAAAATGAATTTTAAAAGTGTCTCACTCCTACTCCCTATCTCAGCACTTTAATGATTCCCATCATGACACTTAGGACAATCTGTCGTACTTTTATGTGTTTCCTTTTGTTGTCTGTCTTCTCCACATGAATTCTGTGAGGGCAAGGACTATGTATGTCTTGTCCTCAGCTTAGAACAGTGCCTGGCATAGAGCAGGTATTAAAAAATGTAGCTTGAATAGATGAACTGATGAAAAACCACCAACCAATAACAAAGCGGAATCGAAGTGTACTGAATTACATGAGAGTTGTGAGAGCCTAAGAAGAGATGATAAATTCTCCCTATTAAATAAACATAATTACAATGTGATAACACTTAAGGCAAAACTAATCTGTACTCCTCGAAGTCAGGAGGATGGTTTCTTTTGGGAGGGGTGCACAAAGTGACTACAAGGGAGCATGAGTCAGGCTTCTGGGGTGTGGTAATGTTCTGTGTCTTTATTTGGCTGCTAACTACCCAGTTGTGTTCAGTTTGTGCAATTTTCTGGATGTACAGAGTATTTCAACAGAAAGTTAAAATTGAGAAAAAACACAGTTGATGTGGCGCACATGATAGCAAAGTACAATGGCTGATATTCATAATGGTGGCCTAGTATTATGTATAGCATAGTTTCTAAAAAATTTATAATGTATAACATATATAATGTATAATCTAGTTTTTTTTTAAGATTTTATTTATTTATTTGTCAGAGAGGGAGAGCGAGCCCGTGCGCACGAGAAGGGGGAGCGGCAGGCAGAGGGAGAAGCAGGCTCCCCGCTGAGCAAGAAGCCCTAAGCGGGGCTTGATCCCAGGACCCTAGGATCATGACCTGAGCTGAAGGCAGACGCTTCACCGACTGAGCCACCCAGGTGCCCCTATAATGTAGTTTCTAAATTATTTCCACTCAAAACAGGTAACATTATGCCACTTACTAGATGGGTCTGTTATCTGAAAAACTGACTCAAGCAGAATACCTTGTGCCTCAATAGTGCTCAAGAGCTTAGGTATCAATACGTTAATGTCATTAGAACAGCCACAGGAACCAGGCTAGGATACTGCTCCGATTTTTACAGAAGAGAACGCTGAGGTTCAGGGAAGTTACTAGGTTTCTGTACAGTTGCACATGGAGACAGTTCAGTCAAGTTCCTCTGACTCTAGGAGCAGAGCAGTATGCTTCTCACTACTCTTGGTGTGAGTACATGGAAATCTGGAAGAGAAGAGGCGGTAGGGTTGAGCCCTCTCGGGGAGAAAGGTCTGTTAAGACGCTCTGTAGGTGGTTCTCATCTTCAACACTTGCCTTAACATTTCCCATGACTCCCCCTTACCTCCTCTGAGTGGCACTTGGCATTCTTTTGAACCGTGAATACGATTCCTCAACAGGTATTCCCTGAGTCTTACCACAGATATAGCAAGGCTCTCAGAAGAACCATCTTTTATTCCTAGGGGCCTCTGGTACACCTATCTGTCCACTGGTTGTAGACAGCAATAAATACAAACAGAAAGGACCCTGCAAAATGACTACCTTCTGTTGGGCCCTAGAAATCTCACCTCAAAGCTGATAGAAACAGTTAAGCCAATGCTTGGGTAGCAACTCCTTCAACATCCAAGTTCTAGACTGATTGATTTAGGATCTGATCAAGGACTATCAGGTCCAGAATGAGTGAGGATGTGGGACGTCAGAGGAAAAGGAAGATGTGAGGCCCACTTTGGTACGCAGCAGTCCTGAGAAAACCTATCCGGATCCTATCAGATCTGGAGGGCTTGTTGCAGGCCTCTTCTTGGAGCAATAAGATAAGTATGTGGAATTCACATGAAGCCTACATAGCCATGGAACCCCCACGTGAGCCTCAGAAATGGCGATCCTAAGTCCCAAGAGGTAAAGCACTAGATAGACCCAGAATGCAAAGAAGACCTGAGACCAGATTAGGTTTAACAAAGCCACACTCAACCTCTCAGGCCTGTGGAAGACAAGATATGGCAGAGAAGTTCCTCGCCCCCAAAGAATTCTATGTCTTGCCAGTGTTTTCAACCTTGTTGTGACCCATCATCCCAGATTCCACCTTGAGGACCAGGACATTCATTATCCCAACCGCCGGGAATGTTGGTCGCTGGTATCTCTGAGCTGAGGCCTGTCCAGGAGTCACCAAAAGCCAGAAAGAATCAACTACCTCAAGGTCATGCTCCTTTTCTTGGAGTAGACCCCATCCATTGACAGATCAAGGTTAGAGTGGAAAGCCTGGTCCCCTTCTCTCAGGGTCAATGGCAACTCGGAAGGGTCATCCCAGCTTCAGAGCTCCCTGGGAGATGAGCTGAGCACTTTGCTCTGTCTCCAGCACCCTTCACCTCCACCAGGCCCTGCTCCTTCACCTCCCCAGATGCAGGTCCTGAGAATGATCCTGAGTACATTCCTATACACTACATCTTACACTAAACTCTGGCTCAGGGTCAACTTTCTGGGAATAGAGATTCTGACCACAAACAATCCCATGTCAAATGTAAAAAGTACTCTAAGTTGGGGAAACAGAAAGGCCATGGGTGCAAACAGCTAAAATATGGATGCAGCAGAAAGTATCTTCCTTAGAATATTGTTTTAGGAGTGGTAATGTGCGAAACTTTGAAAAGAGGTCGACAGGACACTGCAATATACAAAATACTTTAGCTTCAACCTAGTGTTAGTTTTAGGGAGGTTTTAGCCTAGGGTTATTTTAGAACTAGAGTCCAAGGCAGACGTGCTGAGTTTTCATTGGTGGTAAATTTTTCATGGCTAGACCAAGGGTTGATATTTTTAATGTCTAAGAAGCTTATATACATCAATAAATAAAAGCATGGATACTTCAAAAGACATAAATGTTTAATGGCATGAGTAGATTACTCAAAAGCAAGCAAATATTAAGAACAAATCACCTCCAGTAATATAAAATGCAATTAAAACAAAATAATGTTTTCTCTATTAAATTAGCATACATGAAAAAATTATAAAATGCCTAACCCTGGGGAGGTTTCAGTGCAACACATTCTTACCATTGGTGTGGTACAAATTGGCACAGTTGTTTGGGGAAGTACCATAACATTTGATATTAAAACTAAGAGATTAATATTCTTTAAGGTAATTCCGTTTCTTGGAATTGCTCCTGAAGAAACAATTCCAAATACCTGAAAAGCTTTGGTCTACACATTTTTTCACTACAGCATTAATTCAAGTTGCAAAGACATGAAAACAAATAAATGTGAAACGTGTAAAATAAGTCAATATATGCATTTAGTGGGCTGTTGTGCAATTGCAAAGTGATTATAAAGAATTCACAAAATACGAAAATGCTCCTCTGCTGTTGAGTAGAAAAGATCTCTTCCACCTAATATCACTTTTATTAAACAATTATAACCTGCATTTAAAATATTTCTTCTCCCAGGGGCGCCTGGATGGTTCAGTTGGCAGAGCATGTGACTGTTGTGATCCTGGGGTTGTGGGTACAGAGAGGACTTAAAAATATATATATATTAAAAAATATATTTTTTTCTGGGGCACCTGGGTGGCTCAGTTGGTTAAGTGTCCAACTCTTGATTTTGGTTCAGGTCAAGATCTCGGGGTCATGAGATCAAGCCCACACTCAGCAGGGAGTCTGCTTGTCCCTCTCCCTCTGCTCCTCCTCCCACTCACCCCCATTCTCTCTCTCTCAAATAAATAAATAAAATCTTAAAAAATATTTTTTTCTCGGGGCGCCTGGGTGGCACAGCGGTTAAGCGTCTGCCTTCGGCTCAGGGCATGATCCCGGCGTTATGGGATCGAGCCCCACATCAGGCTCCTCTGCTGTGAGCCTGCTTCTTCCTCTCCCACTCCCCCTGCTTGTGTTCCCTCTCTCGCTGGCTGTCTCTATCTGTGTTAAATAAATAAATAAAATCTTAAAAAAAAAAAATTTTTTCTCACAACAATTTAAAATACTGAAAAGCTTTTTTTTTTAAGATTTTATTTATTTATCTGACAGAGAGGTAGCAAGAGAGGGAACACAAGCAGGGGGAGTGGGAGAGGAAGAAGCAGGCTTCCTGCTGAGCAAGGAACCCCGTGCGGGGCTTGATCCCCGGACCCTGGGATCATGACATGAGCCAAAGGCAGATGCTCAATGACTGAGCCACCCAGGCGCCCCTGAAAAGCTTTTATCTATATCAGTTTTTCGTAATTTTAAGATGTTCTGTATCATGTTGGGCATGATCCATTCACATCAGCGTTCTCTAGCAACTGGACCGAAGGGTTCATTGAAACTGATTGGAACACAATACAGTAGCAGGGTAAGACACTGTCCCACTGTGGAATGGCTTCCAAGACTTTTACGGCTTTTAAACAGCCCAAAGCCCTGGATCACTGCCCTAGCTCTATTTGCTCTAATGTAGTCTTTAAAGACTTTACTTACTGACCTACCAAAGGGATTTTGCCTCAAGGTTACTGGACCCAGAAAGCCATCAACAGTAAAGCCCAAGGACCCAAGGATGTTCTGGAAGGGAGATGGTGTCAGCTACATTTCATCATTCACCAGTTAGGCCCTGTGTTATCTGAGCAGTATACAACCAGATGTGAGGGTGCTAGCTTTATGTTTTGTACAAATGTTCCAAAGTAAAATCCACAGTGAGGTACCAGAGACACAGAAATGATTCTATTATATTTCTCTGCGTTTTCTAAACCATAATCCTTGAGCAAAGAAATGTTCATGAAATGGCTTGGTCTGTGACTTATTTCCTTAGCCCTGCTGCCCCAGATGAGTCTGACACATAGAAAAGTCTATTTCTTTACTGGAGCGGAACTGGTGATCACTTAGAGATCACCAAGAAATGTGTTCATCCAACACTTAGAATGTTTGTTTATTTTTACATTTCAAACCAAAAAATGTGATGATAAATTTATCATCTGTCCTCTTGTCATACAAGTTTTCAAAAATTATTCCTAAGATGTGTTAAAATACCTTAGCTATTTAAATATAAAATCAATGGTTTCATTTTCTTATTTTTTTTAAGTAATCTCTACTCCCCAACATGGGGCTCGAACCCACATCGCCAAGATCAAGAGTTGCACACTCTATCATCTGAGCCAGCCAGGTGCCCTGATGGTTTCATTTTCCGTATTGAACTTTATTGTCCTATTTCATCTCAGTGGGACATGATTTTCTTCAAAAGGGTAATAGGAATTTGGATTTTAAGAACAGGTAACATTTGTTAGAACAGTATTATTATTTGTCTCAAACGTACATGTAAATGGACTCTTATACCAAAAAAAAAAAAGCTTTCTCATTATTATAGCAATCACATCAAGTCCATTTTGCCAAGGTGACACTCTTCATATTCAACAGAATATCGCAAAAATATGGAGGCACTAGAACCCTTGTACATTGCTGCTAGGATGTAAATAGCACAACCACTTGGAAGACACTTTGGCAGTTTCTTAGAATGAAAAAACAACTGTATGATCCAGGCATTCCACTTGCAGGCATCATCCAAGAGAAATGAAAGCACAAGTCCATACAAAGACTTGTACGTGAATGTTCACAGCAGCTCTTATTTGTCATAACCAAAACAAGAATCAACCCTAAGTTCAAGAGGCGAATGAATAAACAAAATCTACAACTGCCCAGTGTCCACGAATTCCCAACATCGGCAATAAAACAGAATGAGGGGCGCCTGGGTGGCTCAGTTGGTTAAGTGTCTGCCTTCGGCTCGGGTGGTGATCCCAGGGTCCTGGAGTCGAGCCCTGCCTCTGGCTTCCAGCTCACGGCGGAGTCTGCTTCTCCCTCTCCCTTTGCCCCTCCCCCTCGGCTCATACTCTCCCTCCCTTTCTCTCTCTCTCTGTGTCAAAATAAATAAAATCTTAAAAAAAATAAAACAGAATGAGCTGAGATACATATGACAACATCTATTAATTTGAAAATAATATGTTGAGGAAAGAAACCAGATTTAAAAAAAAATATATATATATATATATGCTGTTCAAGTCAGCATATACAACATTCTAGAAAATGCAAACCAATCTAGAGTGACAGAAAGCATTATCAGTGGTTGCCTGGGTGTTAGGTGGGGGGGGGATGAACCCCTCTCAAGGAAACTTTTGGGGCTGATGGATATGATCCTTTCCTTAACCGTGGTGGTGGTTTCAGTGTGCATACATATGTTAAAACATATCAAATTATACTCATCAGATATGTGCAGTTTGTTGTATGTCAATTATACCTTCAATAAAGCCCTTAAAGTTAATAAATATAAATAAGATACAAGGAATCAAATTCAATAGAACACGCTTATAAAAAATAAGTGGTTGGGGCGCCTGGCTGGCTCCGTCAGTAGAGCGTGTGACTGTTGATCTCAGGGTTGTAAGTTCGAGCCCCACATTAGGTGCAGAGATTATTTAAAAAATAAAAATCTTAAACAAATAAAAGAGGTGGGTGGTGGGGTGCATGAAATAGGTGATGGGAATTAAAGAGCACACTTGTGATGAGCACCGGGTGTCGTATGGAGGTGTTCAATCACTATATTGTACACCTGAAACTAATAGGACCCTGTATGTTAAGTAACTGGAATTTAAATAAAAACTTTAGGGGCGCCTGGGTGGCTCAGTTGTTAAGCATCTGCCTTCGGCTCAGGGCGTGATCCTGGATCCCTGGGATAGAGCCCTGCATCAGGCTCCTCCACTGGGAGGCTGCTTCTTCCTCTCCCACTCCCCTGCTTGTGTTCCCTCTCTCGCTGGCTGTCTCTCTCTGTGTCAAATAAAAAAATCTTTAAAAAAAAATAAAATAAAAAAATAAAAATAAAAGGCTCCTAGAATATATAGTGGGCAGTCACCTGACGAATTACAGCCCATTACCTAGGCAAGGAAAGACAGCCAGGGAGTACATGCGAGGACAGAGATAGTATCCTGCGGAATCTCCTCTTTTAATAAAACTGCGCCCATGGACAATTTCCCCAAGCATCCTTGAATATTTAAAATTTAGAGCCAGTTGAAAGATTTTAACATTTCACTTCGGTACAAGCCAAGGAGAGAGAGCAAGAAAAGAGAAAGAGAGAGGGAACAAAGAAATGCCAGGAGCCTGGGGGTGTGCTGTCCTGATTTAATGTACCAGGCACGGAAGCAGATAGGCTAAACTTGTTAGGAATATTGGATCTGCCTCCCTCCTCGAAGCGAAGGATTAATCCTACCCAATGTATCTTTCCTCTCAGGCTGCTCTGAAAATGCTGTTTCACATCTTCTCTGGATCCTCTTGGCAAAAGGCTTAGAGATGACACGATGAGGACAAGCTTTGGGGCCGCCTGGGTGGCTCAGTTGGTTAAGCGTCTGTCTTCAGCTCAGGTCATGAACCCAGAGTCCTGGGATTGAGCCCCACATGGGGCTCCCTGCTCAGCAGGGAGTCTGCTTCCCCTTCTGCCTCTCCCTCCACCCCTCCCCCTCTGCTTGTGCTCTGTCTCTGGCTTTCTCTCAAATAAATAAATAAAATCTTAAAAAAAAGAAAAGAAAAGAAAATGAGCTTTGGGTCTTGTTTTAAATGACCTTCACATACACAGAAAGAATAGGCTCACATCTGAAAGTTCTGATGTGGACAGTGGCAGGTATGGGAAGTAACACAAGTGTGAAACAGGGAAGATGAGGAGAAGGATGAAGAGAACAAGACGAGATGAGGCAAGACCTTCATTTGGGGGTAGGGAGAGGAAAGGAAACTGAATCACCTAAAATGGCAGACCCTTAAAGCAACTAGGACCCCGCATTTACTGAAAGATATGGCTTCATAAGGAGAGAATGATTAATTGAGCCTAGATGAATAGAGACCATCCAGGCAGAATCTGATATAGAGAATGAAGCTCAGTCTGCAGCACAAATAAAGGGGTGACATCAGAAAACACTGTATTTCCCTTGCTGCTGCATAGAATGTGTGCCAGCAGTGGGCAGTGGGGCAGGTTGGAGAGGGCCAAGCCAGGAAAATGACATTGGCTACCCAATTAAACTAGACTACAGCTCTGTTACTCACATTTAACCCAATAGCTATGTCTCAAAACTGAAGTGTTAGCATTTTTCTTTTTTTGAACATTGATCAATTGATGGGGGCGGGGGAGCCTAGCAGAGTTCCCACTGAGCGCAGAGCCCAACTAGGGGCTCAATCCCACAGCCCTGAGATCACAACCTGTGCTGAAATCAAGAGTTAGACGCTTGACTGACTGAGCCACCTAGGCGCCCCTGAAGTGTTAACATTTCAAGAGTGATATGTATACAAGTCAAGTGTGATTGCTAGTAGCTTCTGTAGATCACCATTGAGAAATAATGCAGTGATGCTGGTGAGTACGTAGGAACCTATAATGTAAGTACATTTCAGTATAAGACACAAGACAGCACCTGTCACACAGAAGTTTGCAATCCAGGTGGGAAGCTGGACAATGCAAATAGAGATGAATACACAATCCAAGTTGTTAATTAAAGTTCAAGGTGGAAACAGCACAGCTGGAAGAACTGGACACCTCCCTGCAGTGCTAACTCCATGTAACCAAAAACATTAGGGCAGGCAAATTTTAGCCTAAGTGTTGGAAGGGCTATTTATGCCATTTCTGCTGGGACAGGAGGTATTTATAAGCAAACCATGACTATTAAACTTGGCAGTTTTGTCCTTTGCTCCTCAATTGTGGGCAAGGGAGGTTTCCAAATGGCGTAGCCCATCTTGGGTTCTCAACAAGTGAAACACAAGCAGAAGTATATTAACATATATATCATGCATACAACCGGGAGAACTCAGTGACAAGTAACTCAAAAAAGTTGTTAGAACTTGGGCTTATACAACATCTTAACCAAAGAGCAATGCATTCGTAGAGACGTGAAAAGATGAGGGAGAAGGGTTTTAGGCTTCCAAGCACAGCGAACTGTGGAAAGGTCAATAGATGGTGAAAATTAATAGAAGGTAAGGTTATCTGGGCAGGTTCATTGTGGTGCTGACTTTCCATCTTCATGGCCATAAATCCTGCCTAAGGGAGGGAATTTATGGAAGTCCTCATTTCTCAGAAGTTTCTGCTTTTACTCAGATAAGGTAAGCTCCAGAAAGGCTTCATTTTGCATCTGTGGATTCTCATTTGCCTCCAGCTCAAAATAATCTTACACCAATATGGCATATTTTGATGTGGCATATTCTGCTACCCTTCAGTGGGAACAGGAAAAGTAACAGAGAATGGACTCCTCTGTCCCCAGGGGACAGTGTTCCTAGGAACACTTTCCAAGGAAGTTACTCTCTCCTGGACTCAACAGAAGCCAAATACCTATTTGGATCATTCAAAACCTAATGACTGGGGGGTACCTGGTGGCTTGGTTGGTTGAGCATCGGACTCTTGGTTTCAGCTCAGGTCATGACCTGGGGGTGGTAGGATTGAGCCACCCCCCTCGCCCCCATAGGGCTCTATGCTCAGCGGGAAGTCCACTTGAGACTGTCCTTCTCCCTCTGCCCCCACCCCCTCTAAAATAAATAAATCTTCAAAAGGTAATGACCGAAGTGTTAATTGAGACCTTAAAATCAATAGACTAGAAAACTTTCAATGATTTACAAGTCAGAGCTGGTTGTCTAACGCAGATCTTTGTGCCATGGACCCTCTACAGTCTGGATAATAATGTTTCTAAATTAATTAATAAAGGAAAAGATCTTCTAAGATTACAAAGAAAACCAATTACCTTGAAACACAGTTCCCAAAGTATTAAAATTTTATAATACAATAATATGTGTGATTCTTTATTAGTGTATGAAATAGCAAGATCTAGCAGTGAGCTTCAGGACTAATTTTGCATTATTGTGAGGAGTATAAAGAACTTTCGCAATAGACAGCTTCAAGAACTGTATGATATAAGAATGCCTGCCTATAATTCTCATTGGTGACAAAGTCACAGGTACTGCTCCTACTACGGTGGTTGGTTACCTATGTACATAATTGAAAGAAATGCTAATCTTAGCTAGAAGTTAGTAAAAATGCAAATCGTAAGTTTTTTTTCCCTTTTCAAGATCACAGATCCTCCTGAATTCTATGAGTTGACTCCAAGTTAAGAACCCCTAATCTAAAAATCTATTGTACACACACACACACACACCAACACACACCTACATACACATACTGGGTCTGCTAGTGGGTCCTCAGAAAGTCCCCATCATAGAGCAAACTCCAGACTTCCTAGCCAGTCTTCCTAGACCCCTCCCTTCTTCAAATCCTGGAGAAGCGCTCAAGAGACCACGCAACGCTTGGCAACCCTGCCACTTGCATGGTGTCTCTTTATGTCTTTTTATCTGTAACTCTCTCTGCTTGCCCCGTGTCCGATGCTCTCAGCTCATTCTCATCTTTTAAAAAAAAAAACTTTATTGCAGGGACACCTGACTGGCTTAGCTGGTAGAGCATGAGACTCTCTCTCTCTCCCTCTTTTTTTCTTTTAGGTAACCTCCCGGAGATCAAGAGTTAGATGCTCTAGGGGCGCCTGGGTGGCTCAGTCGTTAAGCGTCTGCCTTCGGCTCAGGGCGTGATCCCGGGGTCCTGGCATCAAGCCCTGCATCAGGCTCCCCGCTCCACTGGGAGCCTGCTTCTTCCTCTCCCACTCCCCCTGCTTGTGTTCCCTCTCTCACTGGCTGTCTCTCTCTGTCACATAAATAAATAAAATCTTTTAAAAAAAGAAAAAAAGAGTTAGATGCTCTACCTACTGAGCCAGAGAGGCCCCCCCAAGAATGGGACTCTTGACCTTGGGGTAGTGAGTCCAAGCCCCACATTGGGCATAAACCTTACTTAAAAAAATTTCTTTTTTGCAACAATCATGATTTCAGATTTTAGTCCCCTCCGGGGAAATCTTTGACTAATCTTAATATATCACAGATAAAAACTGGAAGGATTTGGGCAGACACAGGTGCTCTGCACTTGTAGCAAGAGCTGGGAACCGCAAGCTTTGAATTCGGAACATGAAGCAGTTGAAAATCATGAGGCTGACTCATGCTCACACCTACCAATCGAAACTGTTCTAGGAACTTTCACCCTCGTACAAAGGATCCTGGTGACTGATAATAGAGGTCAGGTCACCTGTTCTCTTTTTAAACATTCTCTTTCCAGCTCAGCAGATTTAGAATGGAATATTTACTCTCATCTACACTGTGATTACCACCTCATTTTTGAAAATGTTTTTATGAAAATGGAGCCCAACACGGGGCTTGAACTCACAGCTGTGAGATCAAGACCTGAGCTGAGATCAAGAGTGGAACGCTTAACTGTCTGACCCACCCAGGCCCCCCATCATTTCTGAAATATTTTTAAGGGGCTCATTTAAAAACAGAACATAGAAGGGCGCCTGGCTGGCTCAGTCCATAGAGCATGTGATTCTTGAACTCGAGGTTGTTAAGTGTGAGCCCCACCTTGGGTGTAGAGATCCTTTAAAAATAAAATCTTTTAAAAAAATTAATCAAAAATAAAAATAGAACAAAGAAAGTAAACATAGCTCCATAGTCTTCCTTATCAGTACATTTCGCTCTTGCAGCTGACCATTAATCAGGGTCCTGATAACAGGACAAACTCAGTTGAGATTTTTGAATGGACTTTTTCAAAGGAGAGTATTTACAAAGGCATGAGCTGCTTAAAGGGAACTTACAAGGGATGCCAAGGCACTCACAGGACTAGCAGGGTGGGAAGCCATTGCTTGGCCTGACAAAGCATAGGGAGGAAATGGTGTTAAGGAATTCCGGCTGGGGGTGGGGGGGCCTGGGTGGCTCAGTCGGTTAAGTGTCTGCCTTCAGCTCAGTTGGTTAAGTCATCCCGGGGCCCTCGGAAGGCCCTACATAGGACTCCCTGCTCAGCGGGGAGTCTGCTTCTCCTTCTCCTTCTGTTCCTCCCCCCTGCTCGTTCTCTCTCAATCTCTCAAAGAAATAAATTAAAAATCTTTTAAAGGGGGGGCGGGGGGATCCCAGCTGAGAGCTGGAGCGGTGGAAAATGACAGCACAGAAGGAAAGAGGTGATCATGACCTTGACCTCATCTACGTGGGGGAGGGGGAGAGAGGGTGATGGTGATGCAATAAACACCCTGAACACCCCGACCTTTTTCTCCTGCCCTTCAGTCTCTTGCTATCCCCTACCCCTCTGGCCCAACCCAAGCAACCACAAGCTAACAGGCGCGGGTGTTCAGGCCGTGCATTCCATGGGGGTCAGAGCAGGGCAGAGAATAGTGGAGAATCAGTGTGGAAGAGGGAAAAACACAGAAGAGCCAGCACATGCCCTCAGCCCTTTTCAAGTGTTTATCCAAATACAATTTGAGGAAATTGAAGGCAGTTATCCGGTTTATAATTCAAGTCCCTCTTAAGATGATGCTTTTAAGGAAGGTCTTGTTGGCCTGGCGTTCCGGTTCCACATTGATCCAATTGTGTCGATAATTGTTTACCTTGCCATTTTACTTGGCCTGCCTGGTCAGTGCGAATGCCTGGAGCTGCATTTCTTAAGTGAGGGGGATTTCAGCTTAATTGTTCACCTGTTCCAGAGAGAGCCCTGCCTGGATGGGGGTTTGGTTTGGTTTTGTTTTTCAATCATTCCTGTCCAAATTCTGTCCCCAAATATTGAAAGTTAAAGGGATGATTTAAAGAAGAGCCTGGTGTTTAAATGGCCTACAGCCACATGATTCAGAGGGTTCTTCCAACTTTTGTCTATTTAGGTGAAAGAAAGAGTAAACACATTTATAAATGTCAGACATGGCCCCTGTAGGGGCGACTGACGCAGACAGCCAGAGCCAGCATTTAAAAAATTATCCAAAGGGCTTGATTCAGTATCACCGCTGACCAGACGTCTGGCAAAGAACTGATGTTGATGTGCTTGCAAAGCCTTACCTTCCCCTGAGCCCCTATCACTGCACATAAGAACCTATAAAGGAGCCAGCAGCTCTTGCCCTCTAAGTACAGAAACTTCAAGGTCAACCACTGAGCAGCTGGGAAGATGGGAGTTCCCACCACGCTGTTCTACCACCCAGTGTTTCACTCAAAACTGGTGTCACCTGTCATCCACATACCTTTGTATTTCTTCTTGTATCTGGGAGACCCTTCAGAGACTTTAATTCAGTCCGCATATAGCATATCTCAGGGATACCATCACCTGTATCCACACAGTCATCATTGTGGTTCCATCCCACGACGGGACTGTATTTCAAAATATTATTCTGGTGGTATTCTGTTTTTTCCTGCCCCCTCTTTACTCTCACGGGTGCCCTGAGGGCTGATTCCATTCTTTCAGTCTGCTCTGAAGGTGAAGTTAAGGTACAGAAAAAACGATCTAAGAAACGTCTAACTTGTGTGTCAAATAAAGATTCTTGGAAACGTGGATGCCAGTTTTTCCTCTCCCAGAGATTAGATGAGACAGAGCCTAGGCAGAGGAGAAAGATGCACAAGAGAAACTCAAATGGAAGAGGAAGGACAGAAGAGCAGGAGGAATTTATTTCCTGTCACAATAACCAGGGAGCTGAGGAAAAGGGAACCCCTCACCCCTATCCCTGCCTACTCATAATCTGTGGACAACCCAGCTTTCCCACCATAGCAGGCATGTTAAGTCCCCCTCTCCACTCTACCCTTGACCAAAAAGGGGAGATGGGAGGCATGAAAGGAGAACCTCAGCCCCTGAGGTAAGGTGAACAAAACAGAAACAGTTGGCAGTGTCTTCCTTGGGCAGGGCAACAGCAAGCACATATTTTTCTGTTCCACATTCACTTAAAGAACTGTATCAGAAGTGATGAGAGAACAGGGGCGCCTGGGTGGCACAGTCGTTAAGCATCTGCCTTCGGCTCAGGGCGTGATCCCAGCGTTGTGGGATCGAGCCCCACGTCAGGCTCCTCTGCTATGAGCCTGCTTCTTCCTCTCCCTCTCCCCCTGCTTGTGTTCCCTCTCTCACTGGCTGTCTCTATCTCTGTCGAATAAATAAATAAAATCTTTAAAAAAAAAAAAAAAGAAGTGATGAGAGAACAGAAGGCAAGCTGAGGACAAAGCAGAAACTGACACCCCGCAACCACCCCCCCATGGGATGTATGTGACATTCCTCAGGCATTCCTGGCTGCCCTAAAGCAAAAAGAAATAGTTAACCTATAGAGACCACAATCGTGTAAGACTTGAGTCTCCCTCAGTTTACAACTGTGTTAGCGGTCTACAAGAACAAAGCATTTCTATCAATAACCTGGCTTTTGGAAGGAAATGGAGATACCATTAAATGTCCTTATAATCTGCAGCCTCCAGGAAGTTCGCAACCATTTTAATGTTAATGCCTTGCCAGAGGGAAAAACCACCTTAACTTGACAATGGCAAGGCCTCCGGTGTCCTGTAAGTCATCTTTAACATATGAAAGTACTCTCTTGAACCCTCCGCTTTTCCTAACCTCCAACCCCATAGTATATAATCAGCCACTCCTCATAACCCAGGGCAGCAGCTCTTTCTGCCTGGGTCCTGTCCCCGGGCTTTAATAAACCCCCATTTTGCACCAAAGACGTTTCAAGAATTCTTTATCTGTTGTCGGCTCCGGAAGCCACCCCACCAAACCGCACCTATATTCCACAACCTCATCTGAAGGATTAAGTTGAGCTGCTTATAACTGAAAACCCCAAATAATAATGGTTTAAACAAAGAGAACAATACCTCTCAGTTAGAAGAGGTCTAGAAATGTGTATATACCCCTTCCCTCTTATTACGCTGCCAGCCTCCTTCTAGCTCAGAGTCCCAGGTGGCAACGTGATTTCTAGCCTTCCTGTCTACATTCCAGGTAGCAGGAAGGAAGAAGAGCAGACAATCCCTCCCTTTAAGGAAACTTCCTTCGAGTTTCACGTGACATTGCCAATTGTATCTATGAGCTAGAATTTAGTCACACTTCGTGCAACAAAGGCTTGGAAATTGCAGTCTTTATTCTGAGCAGCAAAAACTATGAGTTCTAGTTCTTTTCTCTTTTTTTTCTTTTTTTTCCGTGCTTAGTTATGGGTTCTATTTCTTTTTTTTTTTTCATAGATTTTATGTATTTATCTGACAGAGATAGAGACAGCCAGCGAGAGAGGGAACACAAGCAGGGGGAGTGGGAGAGGAAGAAGCAGGCCCACAGCAGAGGAGCCTGATGTGGGGCTCGATCCCACAACGCCGGGATCACGCCCTGAGCCGAAGGCAGACGCTTAACCGCAGTGCCACCCAGGCGGCCCTATGGGTTCTATTTCTAAGAAAGGAAGTGAAAAACAGATTTGGGGGGTGGTGTGACTGTCTCTTCCACAGATAATCATAGTGATCTTCTTTCATCATGTTAAAAACAAGACAACAGATCCAAAATGGAGTGACAGATGTCAAGCCCCACATCACCGAACTTAAAGTATAGTTTCGGCTCTCCCAGAAATGGAACGGTATGCCAATCAGGAACCACCTGATCAACACTACTGAAGGAGGTCTGCCGGATGGATAGATCCCCTGACATCCCCCAAAGGAAAGTAACCCTGCAATAACCAATCAGCTTTTCTGCCTAGTACAACTTCCGTCTTCCTGCTCCCTTCCGCCTATAAAAGTCTTCCGTGTTGCAAAGCACTCAGAGCTCCTCTCTACTTTCTAGATGGGGTGCTGCCTGAATCATGAATCATTTAATAAAACCGATTCGATTTTCAAATTTACTCGGTTGAATTTGGCGTTTTGAACACACATGAACGTCAGCTGGGGCATTTCCCGGACACTCGGGTTTAGTCCTTTCAGTGTGAGCCTCAATTTTGATGACAGCAACTTCAGAAGGTAAGAGAATAGTAGTAAGAAGATTGTTTACTTGTTGCTCATTTTTGATCGGGATCCCAGAGGACGTACAACATTAGGAATTACAATGATGACATTCTACCAGGACATATCAGATTTCTAAGAGTTTCGTATAATTTCTAGAACACTTATATACCTATACAAACACAACATAAGGCTTAGTATTACTTCTATTTTGACAATGCTTCCCATGTAATTTAACATATCGAATAAGCCTAATTAACAAATCCACTGAAATGTTGCCAGAGCTGTCTAGAAAAATTCCAAAGTTTCTTCCAGGTTAAAAAGACTTAATTTAGAGGTGCCTGGGTGGCTCAGTCGGTTAGGAGGCTGCCTCTGGCTCGGGTCATGATCCCAGCATCCTGGGATCGAGTCCCTGATCGGGCTCCTTGCCCAGCGGAGAGCCTGCTTCTCTCTCTAACTGCTCGGCCTGCTGCTCCCCCTGCTTGTGCTCTCTGACAAATAAATAAATAAAAGCTTTAAAAAAAGAAACATACAAACAAAAAAAAAAAACCCCACTGCATTCAGAATTTGCCTTGGGAAGGGGGCACCTGGCTGGCTCATTTGGTAGAGCATGTGACTTGGTCTCAGGGTCATGAGTCCAAGCCCCGCCTTGTGATGAGGGAACAGAAGGCAAGCTGAGGACAAAGCAGAAACTGACACCCCGCAACCCCCCACCCCCCGTGGGATGTATGTGACATTCCTCAAGCACTCCTGACTGCCCTAAAGCAAAAAGAAATAGTTAACCTATGGAGACCACAACCCTGCAAGACGTGAGTCTCCCTCAGTGTACTATGTCTTAGCAATCGACAAGAAGGAAGCATTTCTATCAATAACCTAGCTTCCAGAAGGGAATGTAGATACAATCAAATGTCCTTAAAATCTGCAGCCTCCAGGAAGTTCCCAATTTACCTTCATGTTAACGCCTTGCTAGAGGGAAAAACCACCTTAACTCAACAATGGCAAGACCTCCGGTGTCCCGTGAGTCTTCTTTAACATATGAAAGTGCTCTCTTGAAACCTCCCTTTTCCCTTACCTCCCCCAACCCCATAGTATATAATCAGCCACCCCTCACAACCCGGGGCTTGGCTCTTGCTGCCCGCTGGTCCTGTCCCCGGGCTTTAATAAACCCCCATTTTGCAGCAAAGACGTCTCAATTCTTTCTTGGGTCATCGGCTCCAGACTCCACCCCACTGAACCCTCACCTATATTCTACGACCTCTTCACCTTGGGCATGGAGCTTGCTTTTAAAAGAAAAAAAGAGGGGGGATTTGCCTTGAGAACGTTTGTCAAAAATATCAAAAACGCTTTTAAAGCAGTTGTCAAAATGGGATCACAGATTATTATTAAACTTAATAATTACCTAACAAAACTTCACTCTCTTAAATATTAAGACTTGGTTTTCCTGGGACGCCTGGGTGGCACAGCGGTGGGCGTGATCCCGGCGTTCTGGGATCGAGCCCCACATCAGGCTCCTCCGCTATGNTGAGCCTGCTTCTTCCTCTCCCACTCCCCTTGCTTGTGTTCCCTCTCTCGCTGGCTGTCTCTATCTCTGTCAAATAAATAAATAAAATCTTAAAAAAAAAAGAAGACTCGGTTTTCCTGATTATTGGAAGACCTGATAGGGAGAGCAAACATAGGAAATTATTCTGATAAAATGCAGACTCTTTCTTTTATGGGTAGAAGTAAAGGAACTTTCAGAATCTGTTATCAAAAGGACACCAAAAGCCAAAACAATTTATCCTTTTAACAGAGAAAACCAAATTCTAATTTTGCACCAACTTACTTTAGTAGCCGGGGCTCTGGAGGCCCCAAACTGACCAGGTTCAGCCACTGGCTGCTGACAAAACCTAAAAGAGTAGACGAGGTGAAGCAAAGGACTATATTTCAGTGAGGCCACCGCCAGGCAGACAGCGGACTAAGGACGACAATACTGTATCCGAGGTGCTGGAACTTCTCGGTTTATAAAAGGAAAAAGCGGAACAAAGGTCAGGGGTAGGTACAGGTGGGCAGCAAAGGTCAGCTCATCATTGCCATGGGTGGGGTATGGCTGGCTCAAGACAGTCCTTATTGTTTATGGTGGAGGGGGTGCCGGGTAGTCTCGGTTCCCATCAGGGGGCACTTTGCCCACAGAGTCTTTTGCCCCAGTTAAGAGATAAGCTGGAAAGAACTTAATTAGAAAGTTTCAGGTCAAAATGGAGGTAGTTGAGGTCCTCTTTCACTTTAGATATTAAAATATATTCAAATAAATAAATAAAGATATATTCATTTCAACCCTAGACCTGAACACACAAAAAATTCCTTTCCAAAGATTCCTTTTGCACAAACTTTCAACTTTCTTTTTCCTCAAAAAAATGCATCTCCATTCCCTGTATCTTCTTTCTTTCTTTGCATATGAAGAGTCTCCCCTTACTATTCTAGTAGCTTCGATGACATATATGTACCAGAATTCTTAACCCTTAGAAACCTTAATTTCTAGTGAAAACTAAGAAGTAAACAATTATGAACGGTATTAGCAGTCTGTGGCTTGACAGACTTACAAATACTTTTTATAATTTCTAGAAGCATATGCTTTCCTCTAGTAAATGTCTCAGCATGGCACAAAGTGTGTTTAACAAAAAATCTTCAGCTTCTCTGTAATAAGCTAAAAGTGGATAAACCTATGTTCAGTAATTAATCTTTCCATATTTGGAAATGATCCAAATATTCAATAAATGTCCATCATTTAATTTAACTTAGCAAAACTCTGAAATTTCAAGCTACCAACGAGATTTAGGAAGCTACTTTTAAGGACACCTACCATAAAACGTAATTATTCCTAAAGATTTTATCTATCAACTGTTATTCTGCTTGTATCCAAATCATTTGCTTCCAACATGCAACTCTTGATCTTGGGGTTGTGAGGTCTAGCCCCACGTTAGGTGTAGAGATCACTTAAAATCTTTAAAAAATAAACAGGTTAAAAAAAAAAAGATTTTATCTATTTGGAATGTTCCTTACAATGGCCACTGTAATTCCAGGTCATTTTTAGTAAAATTTTGCCAGCTTGCTAGATCTCCGAAACTTATGGGACTATATATATATATATATATATATATATATATATATATATTTTTTTTTTTTTTGAAAGAGAGAGAGCTCAGGAGAGGGGCAGAAGGAGAGGGAGAGAGAATCTTAAGTAGGCTCCCTGCCCAGTGTGGATCCTGATGTGGGGCTCAATCTCACGACCATGAGATCATGACC
>NC_048238.1:37326128-37428937 GCF_002007445.2 Ailuropoda melanoleuca
TATATATATTTTTTTTTTTTTTTTTTTTTAAGTAGGCTCTACACCCAGCATGGAGCCCAACGCAGGGCTTGAACTCACCACCTGAGATCAAGACCTAGCCCACATTAAGAGTCAGACACTCAACCAACAACCGACTGAGCCACCCAGGCATCCCTCAGGACTATACTTTTTATATAAAAAACAAGCAGGTAGGCTGGAAGGTCCTCGCATACCCACTCACCTCTCTGGATATAAGGGATCCCATTTCTTTTAGCTAGGCCTTTCAGTTTCCCAGAGCCACACTAATATCTAAGGAGTGGGGAAAGGGCTGAATGAGCCTGCAGGCCCCAAAGAATGAGGACCACAGTTGCCATCGACGCTTCCTAGCATGGCATCTGGGAACTGAGGAGAAAAAACAACTCTTGAAAGGCCTGAGATAGGGAAGCCTGGGTGGCTCAGTCAGTGCTTTAATAAACCACCGTTTTGCACCAAAACCTCTCAAGAGTTCTTTCTTGGTCGTCGGCTCCGGACTCCACCCCCACTGAACCCCACCTGTATTTCAAAACCACATCATTACCAGCCGTTCCCAGCGTGGAATCCAGAGACCGAGCTAGCGCATGGGTTTTCCACCCCAGGGAACTGCAGTCTCGAAGGCTAGAGGCTTGGCTCCATGCAGACCCACCCATCCGCCCACAAGGTTGGGCTCCGGCTGGAACCCAACTGCCAGGTCAAGCGGACCTGCTCTGTTAAGGAAAGCCAGTTATTTCGGGAGCTTGTATGCAAAAAAAAGAGCTAAGCTCAACCGAGAGGAACTTACCACACAGCTCTGAGAAGCAGCCAGAAACAACGGTGAACGCAAGAGTTCTCGGGGGGGCCCCCCACGCCTGTTTCTCGTTGTCCCCAAATGCCGGTGGAGCTTGGCTTCTAATCCCCAAATGCATTAGAAAACAGAATTCAACCAAGGAAACTAATAAGTCATTGGCTTTACTAAGCATTCCAGGAAAAGGGGAGCACTCCATCTAGCAAGTAGAGGAATGATACAAAATGGAAGCCTCTTGTAGGAGGGAGGGAGGAAGGGTGGGGCAAAAAAGTTATTAACAAAAGAGTACAAAGGGTTATTTCAGGCCAGGACCTCTTTGTGGGGGGAAGGGACCACAGGGTTTTTACCAATGCAGATTACTTCACTAGTGCCAATCAGAGAATTTCAGATTGTTAACAAGGTCACATTCCTAGGAGAGTTGAAACTGTAATTAAGCCTTGCTTTGCCTTCGTGGGGGGCAAATGACTCCATTTTGTGCTTGTTCTTTCTTTTTTAACAAATGAATCGACAGCATCCAAGCAAAAATTCGTACAGAGGGAGAATTTAGGTTAAGAAGCAACACAGTATAAAAAATTATGAAACACTGTGTGGCTCTTGCCCATGCATGGAATGTGTGTGTGTCTTGGGGAGCTGGGGAGGTGGCCTGCAGATGGAGAGCCAAACCAGGAGATTGACAACGGCAATGCAATTAACTAGATTACAACTCTTACTTGGATTTGACCATAACAATATTTTATAAATCGAAGTGTTGGCATTTGAACAGTGATATGTATACACATGAAGTATAATTGCTAGTGGGTTATATGGACTATTATTCAGAAATAACTTCGGCGATGCTGGTGAGCATGCCTAAGTACATTTCCTGGTTTTGATAACTGTACTATGGTTTTGTAAATTGTTACTGTTGGGGGAAGCTAGGTGAAAGGTACCTAGGACGTTTCCAGTACCATTTTTTGCAACTTTCTGTGAGTCTGTAATCATTTCAAAATAAAAGCTTAAATTTTTGGATTAATGTTTCAGTGATTCTCTTTGCTTTACATAATTGAGACCACACGCAACTTAAATTTTTATCGTGCTTTTTCATTCAATCTTATATCATAATAATTTTCTCATGCCGTGATAAAAGTCGTTGTAAATATAATTTTTGAAGGCTGCATGATCTCCAGTGGCATATTTGTAACATATTCCTCTCCATTTCCTTACTGTTGCATGTTCAGTTGTTCTGAGCTGTAGGGGTTCTTTTTTGGAAGGGGTTATTATAATAAAAATGATTGAAATAAAGTCGTATACATAAATGTTTTCCCTGTGTTTATATTTTCATGAACAAGTCACAGAAATAGAACAGTTCAATCAGTAGGAGTGAATATTATTAAGGCTTTTGATACACACCGCCAAAATGTTTTTAGTTTGTACCAATCCACTTTACTAAGAGTTAGGTATGAAAGAACCTTTGGTCACCAGCTAGACCCCAAGACCTGAACTTAATGCTCACCCGCTTGTCCCCACAGACCTTTGTCCCACATTTTTCAATTAGCCTTCTATCCAGCTTATCTCTTAACTCAGGGAAAAGACCCAAGGGGCATAGCAACCCTGATGGAAATTGATACTATCTCTCAAGTGATAACAACTCCCTCTTTGAAGGGATCTCCAGGCCCAGGCAGCCCTGACTAGGTTGAGCTAAACCCTCAACTCACACCTGCTCAGAGAGACCCAGGGAATGACTGATAGTTACCTTTAACTCATTATAATACTACATCTCACCTCACCAGGAGCCCAAGGCTCGATTACATCATGTACAATGTATGAAGAGGCATGTTTTTTAAGGCGCATGTGTGACCTTACGCCCGCCTCTACATTTTGTGACAAACTCCCCTTTCTAAACAGTCATCCTAACCCTAAATAGAAGAAGCCCGGGGCGCCTGGGTGGCACAGCGGTTAAGCGTCTGCCTTCGGCTCAGGGCTTGATCCCGGCGTTGTGGGATCGAGCCCCACATCAGGCTCCTCCTCTATGAGCCTGCTTCTTCCTCTCCCACTCCCCCTGCTTGTGTTCCCTCTCTCACCGGCTGTCTCTATCTCTGTTAAATAAATAAATAAATAGATGATAGATAGATAGATAGATAGATAGATAGATAGATAGATAGATAGAAGGAGCTCCTCCACCCTGGCTCAGGGAGGGCCGGCTTTGGAAGTTATTGCCTGAGATTTTATTTGCTGCAAATAAAGTTTGTGCAATAACTCCACCTGGTATAGTTTCTATCTGGGACTTACCAAGGAGAGAACTCATGTTCGTGTGGTTACACTTTCTCCACACTCCCATTGCCATTTCTGAAAGAACACATCAAGAAGCACTTCAGTCAGCAGATTCCTGAGACCTGGCTAAGCTTCAGTTCCAGAAGATACCACTTGGTCACATCTCAAAATTGTGGTTTTGCCAACTAAGACCGTTTACAGCGGATGAGCGACAGACAATGAGACTGACGTGGCTTGCAAGTTAAAATGTATTTCTTAGAAGAGCCTTAAGGGGCATCTGGCTGGCTCAGTCAGTAGAGCACGTGACTCTTGATCTTGGGGTTGTAAATTCAAGCCCCGCATTGGGTGTAGAGATTACTTAAAAATAAAATCTTAAGGGGTGCCTGGGTGGCATAGTCGTTAACCGTCTGCCTTCAGCTCAGGGCGTGATCCCAGCGTTCTGGGATCGAGCCCCACATCAGGCTCCTCCACTAGGAGCCTGCTTCTTCCTTTCCCACTCCCCCTGCTTGTGTTCCCTCTCTCGCTGGCTGTCTCTGTCAAATAAATAAATAAAATCTTAAAAAAAAATAAAATAAAATAAAAAAATAAAATCTTAAAGGCATTCAATCCTTATAATGATTTTAGTTAAAATTTTTTAAAAAATAAAAGAACCATAAATTTTGCACACCTGAAACTAATGTAACATTCTTAAATGTTCACAATTCTTAAATTAAAAAAAAAGAGCCATGGATTCTGCCTACTAGGCCTGAAAATGACAAAGATGATATTTTGTTGTGAAAAGCAAGGTAACTGATTCACAGTGTTGCTTCCGTTGAAGGCTACCTGCTCTGAATACCTTCCAGTTACCCCTCTAGATCTAACTTCCTCTCTTCCACACCGCTTCCTGCCACAGAAGGCTGTCTGCTGTGGTCTGTAACAGGCTCCCATATGCCCTGGCTTCTTGTTGAGTTCGTCCAATGGGAAGTTAACAGGAAAAAGGGTAAGTGTGGGGTACTGACCCCATCACTCCTTCCCTGTGAGCTCTTCGGGGGCTACTTGTGTCCCTCAACCAGTACTCACTGCGCTTCTCTAGGGAGTCCTCTCCGTATGACTTTATCCTTCCAGATTCCTGGTCTTTCTGGCCCTTCCCGAGGGTGGTAACAGCTCTGCTATGATTTCCTCAGGGGTACCTCACTGTGCTTTGTAGCCTTCCTGTACCCTGCCCCCACTTTGGTAACTATTCTGGTTGCTAACCCTTCTTCAAATTATCCTAATTATCCAAATTATCCTTCTTTTTCCTGGTGGGGCCCTCCTCGAAAGAGTGACTAGCTGTGGTGGTTTGAGGGAGCGGCGGTTCCGTCTTAACTTTCAGAGAGGTCATGGGCCCTGTGACTGTAGGTGCCGTGCTTCTGTTGGGAGGGCTCAGGACTGGCTGGATGACAGAGGGCAGGTGCAAGTCTCCGAGGCTGATTTGGCATCTGTCAATGTCATGTTCAAGGTTTTAGGCAGGTAGCTACCTCTACAGAAATGACACAAGGACACAGACACTGACAGATGGCAGGCAATCAGCTTCCAAATGGTTTTTCTGTCCTGTGTAAGCACTCTAGATGACAGGGGGAGGGGCAGGGGGGAAATCTAAAAAGAATGTCCCATGGACCCCGGTGACGCAAACAGAGTGGTCCCTATGTGTGTCCTACCTGCTGAGACGAGCAAAACCAATGAAGGGCCTATTGGCAACACCCAGCAACAGTGCTGTGCCTAGCAAAAGGAAAACTCAGAATTACTAATCCTGGCTTTATTTAAAATTTGGATATTTTGTTCATGGTGAATTTTGGCATTCATTTTGATTTTTTTAAAACTGTATTAAAGTATTATTTATCTTGATTACTCGGTGGTATTTGGTGCCCCCTAAACATTGCACCCCGAGGAAAGCGCCTCATTTTCCTCACCCTAGTTTGCCAGACCCGCTGCAAGGAGTTAGCTTTGACTCCTCTCTTCCCCCTCACAGCCTGTACTTGGCTTTACTCTCCAAATACTTCCAGAATCTGATTACAACTGGCCCCCTCGTCGGCTACCACCCAGGCTCAAGCCGCTGTCATCTCTCACATGGCATTCTGCTTACTAGTCAGGCATCCCACATTCCCCCCCAAAAGTGGTAGAATAAAATAACAGCCACTTAATTTTGCTCACGATTTTGTGGGACGGGACTTCAGGAAGTCCTCAGCCGGGCAGTTCTTGCTTGGAGTTCCTTAGGCTGTTGTAGCCAGGTGTCAGCTGGGGCTGTAGTCATCCGAAGGCTCGGCTGGGCTGACCGTCCAAGATGGCTCACTCATGGGCCTAACAGCTGATGGCAGCTGCCAGCTGCGAGCTCATCTTGGGCTGTTGAGTGGGACACCTAACACATGGTGTCTCCAGCATGGGGTTCTCTTAGGTGGGGGCCAACTCCCACCGAAGCAGGTAGAAACTTCATGACCTTTTATGACGTAGCCTCAGAAGTCACAAGTTATCACTTCCACCAAATTCTCTTGCTTGTAGCAGTCTTAAGATGACCCAGATTCAAGAATGGCCCTAATTGTCTATCCATCACAAAGTAGCTAGAATCATCCTTCTAAAATGAAAGTCAGATTATTTTATTCTTCTGCTCAAAACTTTGAATGGCTTCCCATCATGCAGAAAAAATCATCCAAAGTCTATAGCATAGGGGCACCTGACTGGCTCAGTCAGTGGAGTGTGCAACTGTTAATCTCAGGGTTGTAAGTTCGAGCCCCACAGCGGGTGTAGAGATTACTTAAAAATAAAATGTAAAAAAAAAAACCAAAACTCCTTAGTGTAGTCTACAAGGTCCGATAAGATCTGTCCATCCCTGCCCCACACTTATTTCCCCCTATTCCCTACATTGTTCACTCCACTCCGACATTGCCAGTCTCCTTGCAGTTCCTCAAACAAGTCAAGCATATTTCTAGATTTAGGTATTTGTACTAGCTGTTCTTCCGCCTGGTGTGCTCTTCCCCAGTTATCTTCTTGGCTCTGCCCCTCAGTTTGCTCTCATGGCTACTCAAATGTCACCAGATAGAAGAAGTCTTCCTTGCTCACCTTATACAAAATATTAAACCCTACCCTATTACTCTCCTTCCCCTTGCTGTGCTTGATTTTTCTTCAGATCACTTCTACTATGTGACATCCTCTATAGCTATTTATTTATTTATTTTTTATTTATTTATTCATTCCTTCATTTATTTATTTATTGTTTCCTCTTCTTTTCCTTTTCCGTCTAACCCCATTAGAATCAAAGCTCTGGGGGGGCACCTGGGTGGCGCAGTCGTTAAGCGTCTGCCTTCAGCTCAGGGCGTGATCCCGGCATTATGGGATCAAGCCCCACATCAGGCTCCTCCGCTGTGAGCCTGCTTCTTCCTCTCCCACTCCCCCTGCTTGTGTTCCCTCTCTAGCTGGCTATCTCTATCTCTGTCAAATAAATAAATAAAACCTTTAAAAAAAAAAAAAGAATCAAAGCTCTAGGGGCACCTGGGTGGCTCAGTAGGTGAAGCAGCTGCCTTTGGCTCAGGTCATGATCCCAGGGTCCTGGGATCCAGCCCCAGGTCAGGCTGCCTGCTCAGAGGGAAGTCTGCTTCTCCCTCTCCTTCTCCTTCTGCCCCTTCCCCCGCTCACGTTCGCACACTCTCTCTCTCAAGTAAATAAATAAAATCTTAAAAAAAAAATCTGGGGCACCTGGGTGGCTCAGTCTTTAAGCATCTGCCTTCAGCTCAGGGCGTGATCCCGTATCCCTGGGATCGAGCCCCACATCAGGCTCCTCCACTGGAAGCCTGCTTCTTCCTCTCCCACTCCCCCTGCTTGTGTTCCCTCTCTCTCTCTGGCTGTCTCTCTCTCTGTCAAATAAATAAACAAATAAAATCTTAAAAAAAAAGTCTCAGCTCTATGAGGGCAGAGACATTATCTGTTCTGATCTCTGATGCATCCATACCATCAAGACCAGTGCCTAGCACGTAGGGAGTGCTGGATAAATATCTCTTCTTTTTTAAAGATTTTGTTTATTTATTTTAGAGAGAGATAAAGAGAGAGCACGAGCTGTAGGAGGGGCAGAGGGAGAGAGAGAATCCCAAGCAGAATCTCAGCTGCGGGCGGAGTACAATGCAGGGCTCAATCCCAGGATCCCGAGATCATAACTTAAGCCAAAAGCGAGAGCCAGACACTTAACCAACTGAGACACCCAGGTGTCCCAATAAATATTTCTTAATGAATCAATGAAAGAACATAGCCATGATTACTCCTGAATGAAATATACATTGTTATTTTTAATGGTTATAATCATCCATTTTATGGGTAATCCAAAATGTATTTAACAAATCCCCTTTATTTGGTTTCCTCTCAATGTATCACCTGTATTAACAATGAACACGCTTATCGGTAACTCTCTTATAATTATTTCCTTAGGATCATTCCCTCAAGTAGAATTACTAAGTGAAAGAGTATCCATATTTTTAAGGTTTTAAATACATATTATCCTAAGATAGACTACTGAGATTCACAATCCTATCAGCAATATATGGGGGTGCTTTTTTCCCCACAATCCCAGCTCATGGCACTATTCCTTCATTTGTCTACTTTGGACACGGTCTATTGACTTCCCTGTATTTTAGGTGAGGATTTAATTCAATTACACCACTCCCACATTCTCTCTTCACTCCCATTTTTGCTTGTTGGCTCATTAATTTAGTTTCTCCTTTTTATCTCTGAATAATACACTTAAACCCTTATTTCGGATTCTACCAATTTTCTACAGTATCTCTTGACGCTTGATAAGTATTATGACACTTCTACATTTTTCTCTACTCCTTCCTCTCCATCATTTGTCAGCTGTTCCTTTATTTTTTATTGTCAACATTGACGACATTTTTATTATTTTCTGTAACCATAATTAAGTATTCTAAAAGTAGAAGAATTAATAAAATTTTTAATATAATAACATAGTTAATTGTAGAGCTGAATTATGTGGCATAATTACATAGTGTTTTCTTCTATCTGGTTCCATGGTCATGACCCTCATGCCAAGCAAAGGAGAATTTGCCTAGTGTCAAGATCAAATGGATTTGCTTTTCTTAAATACAACAAATTGCTTCAGTAATGGCGCTTTTTTGTTTGTTTCTCTGCTTTTCTTTAATTGAGAGGGTAATAATAGGCTTTCATGGGTGATGGGCATTAAGGAGGAGGGCACGTGATGTGATGAGCACTGGGTGTTATATGCAACTGATAAATTATTGAACACTACATCTGAAACGAATGATGTACTATAAGTTGGCTAATTGAAGTTAAAAAAATAAAAGCAATGATAATAAACTCAAGAAAACAAAAAACAAAAAAATTATAGGCTTTCATTACTATACTCCTATATAGTCCAATTTATTCATTCTATATCTCCTTTGGGATCCACTATAGTCTTCTTAGAGCCCACTGAATTCTAATTTGGTCTCTTTGCTTTCTAGACTATCAGCCTGTGGTCACTTTCTTAGTTTTCAGCCTTATTTTTCTGGAGTGCATACTAAAAAAATGTACTTTCAGAAAGAGAGGTAAACTTTCTTCTTTGCTTGTTTGATGAATTTCTTTTGTCTTCATAATGATTAACAACTTCCCTTAGCAAAGAACTTTGGGCTCAAAATAATTTTTCTTCCAGATTGCTTTCTTCCCAACACTTAATATTGAAAATCTTTCAAACCTACAGAAAATTTAAAAGACTATTTTCATCAACAGGGTGCCTGGGTGGCTCAGTCAGTTAAGCATCAGACTCAATTTAGGGTCAGGTCATGATCTCCAGGTCCTAAGATCAGCCCAGTGACTTAGCATGGAGCCTGCTTAAGAGTCTCTCTCTCCCTCTCCCTCTGCCCTCCTCTCTGCTCATGCGTGCGTGCATGCTCACGTGCTCTCTCTCTCTTTAATAAAAAAAAAGAATATTTTCAACAACGCTAATACACCCTTCACTAGATCCACCAAATGTTGTGCATATTACCACATTTTCAATATTTGTTTTTTTCTAAATTATTTGAAAATAAGTTGAAACATTCATGATATTCACCTCAAAGAATTTCTGCCTGCATCTCCTAAGAGTAAGAAAGTTCTCCTACAAAGCCGCAGTACCATAAGCATGTCGAGGATGATGAACACTAATGAATAACATCACCAAACATATAGCCCATATTCGAATCTTCTCAACTGTCACCACGTCTATAGATTTTTTTATTTCCCAATCCAGAATCCAATCAGTTTTCTCAGTGTTCAGGCTTTATGCCTTTTTATTCTCTTCGTCTTCAACAGTGCTCTTGCCTTTTAGTTTCTTTTCAACATTGACTTTTTTTTTTTTTGAGGATCCATGCCAGTTGTTTTCTGAAATATCCTTTGTCTGGATTTGTGTGATTATTTCCTCATGATTGGATTCAAGTTAGACATTTTTGGTAAGAATATAGCACACATGAGATTGTGTACTTACTACATCACACCAAAGGACATTTTATATTAGATTCTTTTTTTGAGTGAGCTCTACACCCAACGTGGGGCTCAAACTCACGACCCTGGGATCAAGAGTCGCATGCTCTACTGATTGAGCCAGCCAGGTGCCCCTATATTAAATTATTGATAACTGGTGATCTTAAGTTTGATCATTTGGTTAAGGTGATAACTACCGGATCTCTTAACAGAAAAAAAAAAAAAAACACAAGTTTTTCCTTTATAACTAATAAAATAATCTACAGAGTCTTGCTTGGAGACCATGTGAATAAATCGTTTCCTAATAATCTTTCACTCAAGGATTTTAGCATCTGCTGCGATCCTTGCTTAAACCAATTATTACAAGAGTTGAAATGGTGTTATTAAAAATAAATTTTCTATGTTTACAACCTGATAGTTTCTGTAAAGAATAACTTTCCTTTTTAAAACTCCTTTCTCCCAATATTTTATTAATTTACGTTCTCATAACACAGCGGACTAATGCATTTTTATTCATCTTTTATTGATTATCATCATAATCCTTTTAATGCTCCAGTTTGATGAGGCAACATTACTTATGGCAAACCTAAGTGCCCTCTGATCAGTAAATAGCATGTGGACTGGTAGAAACTATGAATGAACTATAAATACTTGATGTAAATGTCATAAGCTGGGGTTTCCCTGGGTGTGGTGACTGTTACAGTTGGGTATGTCCCATACGAAGGACCCTGGATAATTACGCCTGTGAATAAGTTATTGCCTCCTATGGGGCATGATGCTGTTACTCCAGGCTAGGTTCCAGGCTTGGCTGATGTGAAACTTCTTCCCTTGTGCCTGAGCAACCACTTGCAGGACAAGAGAATAGCTGATCGATGATATTTGGACTGCTCTATGATCTGTCTGCTACTATAGGGCTTCCCATGGCAGAGCATTCTGCCCTGCTGGCAAGCTGTATCTCTCCGAGCAGACTGATGCCAGAGGGGGCCCATAGTAGTTTTGTGAGTCTGAAGGTTTCATTGAGCCCATGGAAATCCATAATGGGAATCGCACTCTTTTAAAACAGAATACTCTCAGAAATCCTACTCCCATCCCTACCCCATTACATTGTCACACATTTCTCCATTTATGATTTATCTTACCTATGTTTCTCTTTGCAAATAAAGGTACATATTTTTCTTACACAAAGGTACAAACACACACGCACATACGTATAAAGGTATATACCCTGAAAATCACTCATATCAGTTCATAGAGAACATCCTCATTCTTTTTTTTTTTTAAGATTTTATTTATTTATTTGAGAGAGAGAGAGAGAGTGAGAGACAGAGCAAAAGCAGCATGGAGAGGGAGAAGCAGGCTTCCTGCTGAGCAGAGAGCCTGACATGGGGCTTGATCCCAGGACCCTGGGACCATGACCCAAGCCGAAGGCTTGGTCAACTGAGCCACCTCAGGCGCCCTCTTTTTTTCTTTCTTTTTTTTAAATGGCTGCATAGTGTTTCACTCTGTAGGCAGAATAAAAGTTTATGCAACCAGTTTTCCATGGATGGACATGTACATTGTTTCAATTATTTTGCCAGCGTGAACGCCCTGCAGCGGCTGGTGGAGCAGCTCAAGCTGGAGGCCGGTGTGGAGAGGATCAAGGTCTCGCAGGCAGCTGCAGAGCTTCAACAGTACTGCATGCAGAATGCCTGCAAGGATGCCCTGCTGGTAGGTGTTCCAGCTGGAAGCAACCCCTTCCGGGAGCCCAGATCCTGTGCTTTATTCTAAAGGCTGTAAGGAAGAAGTTCACTGAGGAATGCTTTTAAGCGCAAAGTGATATTTCACACCTTTCCTTGGCCTGGTCCTACAGCCAAACTTCTATGGAAATTGATGAGTTTCTACTCAGATAAGGAAACTGGGTGAGGGGAAAGTTTTTGGATAATAATGGCCAGACTCTTTTGGTAAAGTGCTTTTATATTTAAGACAAACAAAAATGTTACCACCAAATACACCTCTTTCTTAAGCAAATTACTAGTGTTTCTATACCTGGAATATTATGTTTGTTTTATTTACTGGATGTTTACATTTTGGGAAGGCAGACATTTTGTTTGTTAGAAAATTGAATATTTGTAATTTGTTGTTACTAAGATTTTTATACCATACATAACAAAACTTGTTCTTTTCTCCTGAATTTACAGTTTCTAAATGAAGACAAACAAGTATAAAACTGGCAGGAGAATAGGCTTTATTAATCAAATGATGTCTTGATTTTTCTAAATGAGGAGATTGTTTTATTTGTAACACTAAACATGGGAACTGTTTCTTAGCAAACTTGTTTGGAAAGATTCATGTTGTGTTGTGTATTAGATTGCCCCATCCTGTATATGAAGCAGATTTGGTGTTTGTCTTCTTAAGTTCCTGTACTTTATAGTTGTGGTTGTACTTAAAAAAAAAAAAAAACCCACAAAACCTACATTATTTCATGTCTTTAAAAAAATGTTTAAATGTGATCTTTAGAACATTGCAAATGATTAAAAACAAAATAATGTGAAAATACTACAACCTAAATGAATTCTTAGTGTCACGATTATTTTGCTTTGATGATGTGCCTTTGATTTAATTTGGGACACTTTTAAGAGGATACCTTATTTGTGTTTGTAATAATCTTTGATGAGCTTGGAAATAAAATTTCTGCTTAATTCATCATTTTCTATGATAGCAACAACAAAAAAATAAGTTTACAGTAAATAACCTTGGGCATATGTTTGTCCTGTTTGTTGAGGTGTATGGTTAGGGTGAACTCCTAGAAGTAGGAATGCGGGGTCAAAGGGTGAGTGCCTACGTTATTTTGTCAGATATCACCAAATTCGTCTCCACAGGGGCCGTATAGCATTTTGCGCTTGAGCTAGCAATGAATGAGTGAGCGCTACGTGTCTGCGAAGAAGAGCATTTCAAACTCGGTTGATGTTGTCTGCAGAAAATGCATAAAACTAAGTCTTTGTGAAACAAAATTCGAGAGTCATAAGGAGAAGATACGATGAGATATAGGTGGCATCAGTGAAAAGTGAGCTGGATGAAATAAAAGTTTCAAGTTCAAGAAAAACCCTAAACTGAAATGGCATTGTCAATATCTGCTGTAGAAGCAATAAAAAATAGAATTAGAACTGCAGAGGGGCGCCTGGCTGGCTCAGTCAGTAGACCACCTGACTCTTGATCTCAGGGTTGTGAGTTCGAACTCCACATGGGGAGGGGATCCTACTTAAAAAAAAAAAATGAAACACTTAAAAAAGAATTAGAACTGCAGAAAATTAAATCACTAATCCGAAGGATAAATGTGATTAGCGGTCTCAGAATTCAGAGGAAAAGGACAGAGACATGGTAATGATAAAGGACATAGAAAGATGCTCCAGAAACATAATTATAAGTGTTTCTCAGGACGGAACCACTTAGAACAAATGCAATAATCCAAATTAGAGTAGAAGAAAATTGTCCTAGCATGGGGATTAATTAAACCCACAAATTAAAAATCCACAGATTGAAAGGAGTTATGATACCACACGCATATATCCATACACACACAGATCCCCATTATCTTCACAAAATTATTTCATTTCAGGGATAAATAAAACCATTCCCTATAAATATTCTAGAAATAAAGATATCTTTTTAAAAAGATGTTAGGAGCACCTGGCTGGCTCAGTCGGCAGAGCATAGGACTCTTGATTTAGGGGTTGTGAGTTCAAGCCCCACCTTGGGCATAGCATTTACTTAAAATAATAATAATAATAATAATAATAATAATAATAATAATAATATGTTAAATGAGACTGCCAAATATAAATTTCCTGGATTAATGTTTAGGAATAATCACCATCCCAGTTAAATTAACCAAGGGAGTTTTTATTTATTTTTTTATTTTTTTAAAGATTTTATTTATTTATTTGACAGAGATAGAGACAGCCAGCGAGAGAGGGGACACAAGCAGGGGGAGTGGGAGAGGAAGAAGCAGGCTCACAGCAGAGGAGCCTGATGTGGGGCTCGATCTCAGAACGCCGGGATCACGCCCTGAGCCAAAGGCAGATGCCTAACAGCTGTGACACCCAGGCGCTCCCCAAGGGAGTTTTTAATTGATGAAATGATTCTAAAATTCATTTAAACATACAGGAATATATTAACAGAAACAATATGTAAAAATATCATAAATAATTTATAAAGAAGGGTATTGGGAAGGGACTAGTCCTTCTGTCTGGTAAAATTTACTATAAAGCAGCTATAAGTAAATCAATGTGGCATTGGTAGCAATGTGGAGAGAATATGCATGTAAATATAATAGAAGAGATGATCCAAAGCCAGATATCAGTATTTATGTTATATAAGGTCAACAAATCCTTGGAAAATGGAAGGATTTTTCTTTTCTTCTTCTTTTCTTTTTTTTGAAAATAGTTCATTTATTCATTTTGAGAGAGCAAGACAGAGAGAGAATGAGAGAGTGAAAGAGCACAAGCCAGGGCGAGGAGCAGAAGGAGAAGCAGATTCTCCACCAAGAAGGGAGCCTGACACGGGACTCGATCCCAGGACCCCGGAATCCTGACCTGAGCCAAGGCAGACGCTCAACCGACTGAGCCACCCACGCGCCCCTGGAAGGATTTTTCAATAGACATTTTGTTATGAGTGGTTAACTATTTGGGGGTGTGTGGGGTGTCTATTTATTTGGTGCTGAAACCCGAGATAGAGCGTCTATTTAGATCCTCACCTTATAACATAACAAAATACACCTCAGTAAATTAGGATTAAATAAATTCTAAAATAACCAACCTACAAAAGACAAAAGAAAATAGAATTCATCCTTCAGAACTGTAAGTTTAAAAGCAATGGAAGAAATTACTAAAGGATAGACACAAGCACATCAACTTTAAATTTCTGCTTATCTCCAATGCCATAAACAATACTAAGATGTAAATTGGAATAAACTATCTGCAGTGAAAATACAGTGAAGGGTTAATATCTTATTGTACAAATCACTTACAGAAATCAACTACATTAAGGCATGAACTGATCATTCATAATGGAAGAAACTGAAATGGCTAATAAATATCTGAAAAAAGTGATCAGTAATCAAAGAAAGACCGTTGCAAATAGCAATGCCATGCTGATTTTTCACCTTTCATGTTAAGAAAGGTTAAAAAGTTAGCTTCCTTAATGGCTCAATGTGAGAGTGGGGGCCGTAAGAACTCAGACAGCAGTTTTTTGGTTTTGTTTTTTTTTTTTTGAAGGAGCAATGAGAGCTTTGTTCAGATACTAGGGCCCTGGACAGTCATTCTTAGACATTGTTGATGAAGTATAAATTTGTATGATCTCTTGGGCAAGTCATTTGGTAACTTCAATCAAAGAGCTTTAGAAAAGCTCCTACTCTCTTACCCCATAATTTTAGTTTTAGGACTCTATCTCAAGGAAGTTCGAAAAAAAATATGTACAATATTTTTTGCACAAAAATATTCATCTCCAAGCTATGCATTATATTTAAAAATTAGAAAGTATTACATGCTTCATGTTAGAGGATAATAGTTCAGTAAAGTACATCCATGACATGATTATAATGCAGTTTTTGGAAATTAAAATGTGAGTATGTATTGAGTAATTATCTAAGTATTGTGTATTTGCTCATTGAACCCTCACAAGGATACTGGATATCTTCCCTTGGCCCTTCCAGGTGCACCCACCACTCTTCTCTTTTTCTGACTGGTAAGGGCTGCACCAACAGGATCCTTAGCCTTCTAGCTTCTGGTTGGGGTAGGTCAATGGAGAGGACCAGGGGGAGGCAGGCGAGGAAGATTGGGAATTATTTGTCCTGGCTCCCTCTCTGTGTTTCCTGTGGGCTGAAAGCCTCCCTGAACTAAAGGCCACAGCTTGTGTAGGCAGCCCCCATCAAACACCACTGTCACCAGGTTCTGATAACTGTTCTCTCCCTTTCCCACTTCACAATGATGCCTTCTTGCTCTCACCAGCCTGGGGATACTGTGTGATTCCCTGTGGTTTCTCTTCATCTTGCCTACCTCTTTTAAAATATTTCCTTTATGATAATCTCTTCAAATGATCTAATTAGAGTTTGCTGTTTCCTACTGGAACCTGACAGATACAACGGCTTACGAGATTCTATATTTGAGGAGATAGGCACAGAGAAGTCAAGTAATTTGCCCAAGTTCACACAAGGGAGAAAATAATAATTGTAGGGCATGTTGAAATTGTTCCTTTATTTATCTATTTTAAAATAACTTTTATTGTTTTTATTACAAAAGATACACAAAATACACAATACAAATAAGATGAAGAGAAGAAAATACCCATATTTCCACTCATCTAACCCATCCGGTGTTTATTTAATGAGACTCCCACATTTTTGTCTCCAGTCAAACTTCCCCAATTCTCTTCTCAGGCTCTATGTTCAATTGTCTACTCTATAACCTTCATCTGGATGTCTCAACGGCACTTGAAACTGAACATGTTCAAAAACAGGCTCATGATCTTCCAAATTCTAGCCACAACCAAGTCCTGTCAATTTTACATGTAAATGTCTCTAATATATCCACAGCTCTCCAGCTGCCACCACAAACCTTAGTCCTATCACCTCTTTCTTTGAAGAATTCCAAGCTTTGTTCTCCCTGTATCTATCTACTCTTGTCTCCTTTAACCCATTATTTACACTGCAGGCAGAAAGCCCTTTTCAAAATGCAATCTAGTCTATCACCCCTTGCTTAAAACCTTGCAGTGGCTTCCATTGCTTTGAATACAGACCAAGAGTCTTACTTTGGCCCAGCTAACCTCAGCAGTTTTGTCTCCTGTGTTCCTTTCCTCCCTTTGCTTAGCTCCACTGTCTGGCTTTCAGCTGCGTCCGGGAACCATGCTTCTTTCTACCACAGGGCTTTGCCCACATGTCCCTCTTTTGGGGACACGTTTTTAAAAAATATTTTATTTATTTATTTGAGAGAGATAGAGCACATGCATGAACATGAGGGGCTGGGGGGGAGGGGAGGGGCAGAGGGAGAGGGAGAAGCGGACTCCCTGCTGAGATGGGGCTTGATCCCAGGACCCTGAAGTCATGACCCTAGACGAAGGCAGACACTCAACCATCTGAGCTACCCAGGAGCTTTCTGGGACATTTTTACACCCTTCCCCAAAGTTAACCTCCAGAGTGGTCAAGACACCCTAACACTTTATCACTAGGAAACTTTCCAACATAACGTTTATCAGAGCTTACATGAACACATCAAACATGTGGTTGCCTGTGCATCCCCAGTACTTTGCCCCATGCCTAGTATGAAATCAAATATTTTAATGAAAAGAAATAAATGAAACAGGGATAAGATCAAAGTTGGACGAATCATATTAGAAAGGTCTGAATTTTTTATATCTTTTATTTCCTCTTTCTTCGCTTCAGAGTCTAACAAGATAAAAATGATATGGATTTAGTCATGTCTCAACTACTTTTCTACAAAGTAAAAGCTTTTAAAACTGGATAAAGAGGGGCGCCTGGGTGGCACAGCGGTTGGGCGTCTGCCTTCGGCTCAGGGCGTGATCCCGGCGTTATGGGATCGAGCCCCACATCAGGCTCTTCCGCTGTGAGCCTGCTTCTTCCTCTCCCACTCCCCCTGCTTGTGTTCCCTCTCTCACTGGCTGTCTCTATCTGTGTAGAATAAATAAATAAAATCTTTAAGAAAAAAAAAAAAACTGGATAAAGAGGGGCACCTGGGTGGCTCAGTCAGTTAGGCCTCTGCCTTCAGCTTAGGTGATGATCTCAGGGTCCTGGGATGAGCCCTGATGAGCCCCCCGTGGGTTCCCTGCTCAGCAGGGAGTCTGCGTCTCCCTCTCCCTCTGCCTCTCCCCCCATGCTCTCTCTCTCAAATAAATATTTTAAAAAATCTTTAAAAAACTGGAAAAAGAAAAGACTATATCTCTATTCCCTTACAGTTTCTTCAATAAGATTATTTGATACAGAATTGGGGGGGGGCAGGAGAAATATTTATAGGTGGGGACTGATCTAGTTAACTTCCTGGAGTTCTCATCACTTACTCTAGATGTTATATCTGTTTTGAGGGTTCTGGTGATGACAAAACCAGCTCTAGGAGGATAAAGTAGAAATTTGAAGAAGGGATAAAACTAGCAAGAGGCTGATTGTACAGTAAAATATATTCACTAAACATCTCTCTTTTTTTAAAAGATTTTATTTATTTATTCGACAGAGATAGAGACAGCCAGCGAGAGAGAGAGAGAGAGAGAGAGAGAGAGAGAGAACACAAGCAGGGGGAGTGGGAGAGGAAGAAGCAGGCTCATAGCAGAGGAGCCTGATGTGGGACTCGATCCCAGAACGCCGGGATCACGCCCTGAGCCAAAGGCAGACGCCCAATCGCTGTGCCACCCAGGCGCCCCAAACATCTCTCTTTTTGGTAGGATGGGGAAACATGTTTTTTTTTTTTCTTTTCTTTCTGCACCTTAACCGGCCCTGGCCCTTGATCTTCATTTTTTTTTTTAAAGATTTTATTTATTTATTTGACAGAGATAGAGACAGCCAGTGAGAGAGGGAACACAAGCAGGGGGAGTGGGAGAGGAAGAAGCAGGCTCCCAGCGGAGGAGCCTGATGTGGGGCTCGATCCCATAACGCCGGGATCACGCCCTGAGCCGAAGGCAGACGCTTAACCGCTGTGCCACCCAGGCGCCCCTTGATCTTCATTTTTTAAGCGTAGGTCTCACTTAATCTGTGATAGTTGAGGGGTATTGTTTGTTCGTTTTCTTTCCTTTTCTTCCCTTTAAGACTTTATTTACTTATTTGAGGGACAGAGTGGGCCTAAGCCGGGGGGAGAGGCAGAGGGAGAGGGAGAAGCAGACTCCCAGCTGAGCAGAAAGCCTGAGGGCGGCTCCACCCCAAGATCCTGGGATCAAGACCTGAACCCAAGGCAGAAGCTTAACCAACTGAGCCACTCAGGCGCCCCTGATAGCTGAGTTCTTAATTTTCTGGCCTACTTGCTTCGGTTTGGGTCAAGGACCTCAGGTTGGACAACCCCACAGAGAATGAATAATCGCCAGGTGGGCCCCAAGTGACAGTTTCCCCCTCACCCCGCCCCCTCCCTAGGGAGGGGCCTGCGGCTGCGCAGACCTCACCCAGCCCCTTGTGACGTCACAAAGGAGCCAACCGTAGTGTGGCGCAGCCCCGCCACCGTCTGTCCAGGTCCCCCTCCTTAAAACACCAGCCTCCCTTAGCCCACCTGGGCCGGCTCTTTTAGTTAGGGCGTTAAGAACACAAGCTGTAGGCCGAAACCGCCGTGGGGCCGCCACCACGCCTTTCGGTGGCGTCGCCCGCCACTCTGGGCCGGCGAGGTAGGCTGAGCCAAGCTGCGGTAGCCCTAGGCTCTCCCGCGGCTTAGAGGGCCGGGCTCCTGGGGTGGCCTCGGTAACGCGCAGGTCCTGGACCGCGGGGAGCTGGGGAGGCGCGCTCCCGCGGGGGAGGGGCCGGGAGCAGAACTTCGCCTCCCGCCCCTAGCGCTCCAGAACTATGAGCGCACACGGGTCGGCCGCCTCCCGAGACTCTGGCGGCGGGAGGGGCCGGGAGGCAGAGAGCGCGCCCGGAGCCGGGGGCACAGCTGCCCAGATCTCCGACCCGGACTCCAACTTGGGCGCGGCCACATCCTCCGCGTCCGGGTCGAGCATCCGTTCTGAGTGGCGGACCTTCTCCAGTCCATTTTCCAGCTTCCTGTCCAACGCGTCCACAGCGGACCCCGGACACGAGAACTCCGGCGCGCCCGCCCAACTCGGCTCCAGTCCCGGCCCGAGGACCAACACAGACTCTAGGATTGGCCTCTGGGGCTTCGGCGCCCACGGCCTGAACTACCAGATCCCCATGTCTGCCACCCGCCAGAGCACCGCCGATGGGGCCGCCCCAGCCTCCAACACGGACGCCGGCCACCCGCGGGTACCGGTACAAGGACCTGCCCCGCCCTCAGGCCCCCCTCGAGTGTCAGTACCTGAGTCTACCCCGCCCGCGGTGCAAGGCTCTCCCCGAATATCAGTACCAGGATCTCCTACATCCACCAACTCTACCCGAGAGTCAGTGCAAGGGTCTGTCCCGCCCTTGATGCCCGGCTTCCTCAGGGTATCGATGCCAGCACCTCCAACACCCGGTAACATTCCCGAAGTGTCAGCACACGGGGTCGCCCCGCCCTCGGTGATGGGCTCCTCCTGGAGTACGGTGCAAGGACCTCCCACACCCAATAACTACCCCCTAGTGTCATCGCTAGCGTCCTTGCAGTTCTCAGGACCCGGCTCCCCCCGACTATCAACGCATGGACCTGTACGGCTCTCGGAATCCTCCCAAGTGTCCTTGCAAGGGTCTGCCCCGCCCTCAGTGCTCACCTCCCCCCGGAGTTCACTGGGAGGATCTGCCCCACACTCGGACTCCTCCCGAGTGTCGTCGCAAGGGTCCGCCCAGCCCTCGGAGCTCAGCTCCGTCCCGGTTTCTCCGCAAGTATCGGCCCAGCTCTCGGAGTCCTCCCGAGCGTCGGGACAAGGGTCTACCCCGCTCTTATTGCCGGGCTTCCCCTGGGATTTCATACAAGGACATCTTACACCCAGGAACCCCCGAGCGTCGGGACAAGGGTCCACCCCGCCCTCAGCTCCCAACCCTGCCCGGGATTCTGTGCAAGGACCTCTTACGCCCCGGAACAACCCCGGAGGGTCGGCACAAGGGTCCACCCAGCCCTCAGTGCCAGGTGCCCCCCGAACATCCGCGGAAGGATCGGCTCCGCCCCCGGGCTCCCCTGAAGGAGTCGTACTAGCGGCCGCTCCGCCCTCTTTGCCGGGCTCTGCCTGGGTGTCTGTGGAAGAATCGGCTCCGCCTCCGGACTACCCCCGACAATCGGTAGAAGGGTCCGCCCCGCCCTGGGCACGGTCCATTCCTATACCTACGCCCCCGGAGAGTCACAACCAGAGCATGGCGAGTCGGGAGAAGGCGAGTACAGCTGGCCACATGTACGACGTAGTCGTGATAGGAGGCGGCATCTCAGGTTAGTATGGACCGTGGCGGTAACCTGAGGGCCCCTGTCCGGCCCGGGGTGGGGGGTTTACAGTAGTGCCGCGGCATTTGGGGGTCTCTCTTGTGCATGCTGGAGTGCAACAGTGCCCAGCCCGGGATCCTGCAAGGCGAGAGTGGGGGTTGGGCCAGTTTTGCCGGTGGTGTGAACTGGGGGAGACAGAACAATAATTTTACTACTACTGTTAAATACTAGCATTTAAGTAGCTCTCGCCGTGCAGTTATATTCTGTTCTTTACTGGCATTTCCTCAGTCCTCAGCAGTCCTGTGAGATGGGTACTAGCCCCCATTTTACAAAACCAAGTAACTGAGGTCTGGAGACTTGCAGTAACTTTCCAGAAGTCAAACCACTTAGCTAGAAAGTGGCTGAATGATTTTTTTCCATTTAAGACCTTCACTTCTAATCTCTGAGGTGGCTGCTTTGCCTCACTGATTTCACATCCTTTGCCCTAAACAGACCATCAGTGTTGGGATTTTTGTAGTATTGAGGTAGTAATAGTGTTATTCCGGTTCTGTTCTTCTCCAAGCACTTTTCCTTAGAAAATTTGGTAAGTGAAGAAGAAGGAAGAATCGTTGAGTAAAAGGTGTTTTTTTTTTTCTTTTTTCTTTCCTTTTTTTTCTTTTTTTTTAAAGGAGAGAGGGTGGGCTCTTAGTTTTAACCTACTCGGGCTGTTTTTTCAGAACTTGCAGGAAGGTGTAGGGCATGTGTTGTCCAGAGGGAATCCCTTGGTGAAGCAGAGGCCCACAGCCGGTCAGAGAATGCCTTGTTGCGTCTTTTCATAAGGGCTCCCAGTGACCGAATCCTGTCCTGTGTGGAGCTGGTGAGCCTGGGTTCCCCTGGTCCTGGCTTAGGTTTGCAGCTGACCAAGTGTATGAGGCTTGCCTGTATCTTCCTGGAAACCTCATCATGACTGATAGATTCATTGTCACTTTAAGCTGTCATAATTGCTAAAATTTGAAATTCAGGAATAGTGTTTCAGCCCTAGCTAGAATCCCACATGAATCTGCCCAGGACCTGGGAGGGTGTTAATTTCTGAAATATACCTGCAGGATCTGATTTAGAAAGAGGGCGAAAGAAGGGGGAAGGGAGTAAGTACGGCCCCACAGTAGCCATTTGTATAATTTTGGGGGGAAAACTCTGAACATGCTTAAAAATTAATTTTGAGTGGAGATAGCTTTTGACTTGGTGTCGCGAGGATCAACTGTCTGAATCGCCGGAGGAGAGGCTGGCCTGAGCTGTTGCTCTGACACTCCAGCCAGTGCCAGCAAAAACATGCCGGTGTGTTGGAGCATCGGAGGAAAGCAGACAATGGTGGAGAGTAAGAAAAAGAAGTGTATTTCTCTTGTTTCCATTCATTCATTCCGTCATTCATTCAACAAACACTTGCCGAGTGCCTGCAGTGAAGAGAACTGTTGTTTCCAAAAACCTAGTCCTCCCACGCATGCCCCTCATACAGTGTGATTGTTGATCACTGGGAAATAAATGTTCCGATTGTGTGGTCTATAAATTGATTAGTTCTCTCTCTTCCCCCATCTCCATACCATCCACATTTCACAATTTGGGGTTCTTTCTGGGATTTTATCTTTGTCATTTTCTTGTTCTGTGATCCAGTATTCCTTAAGGAGCATTTTGTCTTTCATTTTCCCTCTGCGTGATCACCTGCTGTATCTCCGTTTCCACACCTTATTCCCAGTAGTTGGTCGTGAGCAGAGGTGGATTTACTGTATGGCTGGCGACGCTCATGCTTTATGGCCTTAGAACTGCAGTTGCCTTCTGCTTTTCATTCTGAATAAATAGCTTCATACCGTGTCTTGTATTGGTAATCTTGCAGTCTTTTTTCTTAGAGGACACCCAAATCATATAAGCTTTGGGCCCCTCGAAACCTGGATCTGTCTATGATTACTATTAATTATGAATTTGTTTGTTTCATTTGGGGGAAAGTAAGGGGCCTTTCTTGCACAGTAGTTCACAGACCTATTCCAGCTTCCAGTCCATTAGTGACAGTGGAAAAGGCACGGGGCTTTCTCTCATATCATCTCTGTCACTCGATTGGAGTGATTTTAACATGAAAACTGACCAGAAACATTGCATTTTGGCTGCGGTGCTTTTCCAAATGGTTCACAACTAAAATCAAAAGCTGATGCAAGTCCGGCTCAGGCTAAACCCAGCACACCGACTGAGTACTTCATGAGCAGTCCTACTTAATCCCTATATCAGTTTTAAATGCTTTGGGATATTTCTTATAACTTTTGTCACAACTTGCACACTTTAATATGCTACCCACACACTTAAATGTATGGCCAATACTCAGCATCTGCAGTGTCATTACTTTTGTATAACAATGTAGCTCCCAGAAGAGTACAAATTCCAAATGACATTCCTCAAAAATCAATCCATAGTAACAGAATTATCTTTCATTTTTGATAACTCTCTTGGCTGTACAAAGAATGGCAGCATCTTTTTTTTTTTAAATCTCAATTTTACAGATTATTTGTTTGTTTATTTGACAGAAAGAGAGAGCACAAGCAGGGGGGAGTGGGAGAGGGAGAAGCAGGCTCCCTGATGAGCAGGGAACCCCATGTGGGGCTCGATCCCAAGACCGTGGGATCATGACCTGAGCTGAAGGCACATGCTTCACTGAGCCAGCCACCCAGGTGCCCCAAGAGTGGCACCATCTTGATATAGCTCCCTCTTGTCATTTAAAAAACCCTATAAAACAGGGGTGCCTGTGTAGCTCAGTGGGTTAAGAGTCTGACTCTTGGTGGCTCACGTCATGATCTCATGGGTGCTGAGGTCAAGTTCTGTGTGGGGCTCCATGCTCAGTGGGGAGTCTGCCTGAAGATTCTCTCCGTCTGCCCCTCCTCCAGTCGTGCGTACATGTGCACGCTCTTGCTCGCTCTCTCTCCCAAATAAATAAATAAATAACCTTAAAAAAACCCCCGTAAAACAGAGCATGTCTTGTAGCCACAAACCCCTTTTTCTGTCCACTGATCAATTACATAATTGTATGTACTGTAGCAGTAGTGGAGAGGGGGAAACCCCCCGCTCATTCGTAAGTAATATAATGGTGTCTTAGGCTCTGGCCCTTAGCTGTCATCCATCATCTATCACCAAGTCCTCCTTGAAACTCCTTTCATTCTGTGACACTTGGATCCTGAATTTTTCTGTTGCTTTCTTTGCACCCATATTCTTTTGAACTTCCAGTTTTGAACCGGCCTCAAGGTTCAGCTGTTGATCACTGTTGTGCTCTTATGCACTTTTCCCCTCTCTTTCTCATTCTAGGACTTCACATTTCCCTTATCTATAGAAAGCTCTTAAGTCTCTAGTTTGGATCCATTTCTTTCTCCGAGATCCTGTTCTATATAAGTTCTATAACTTGTCTGCTCCTGGATATTTCACCCTTTAATGTCCTGTTCTTAGTTCATATTCATCATGTCCAAAAGCCTCCTTGCCCTCCAACCCAGCTTGTCTTCCTCACTTCCTTGGCTCGGTTCCTGGCACCACCGTGCTTTAGACCCAGTCAACAGATCCTTCTAATTTCTTGTTTTGGCTGTTCCTCTTCGCCTTTCCCAGTGACTCCCCCATCCCCAGGATAGACCCTGGATCCTTTTTGCTCACCAGGTTATGTCCGTCTTTCCAGTGGCCACCCTTTACTTCAGGCTCTCCTTTCATGTCCATCCTGCAGTGTTCTCCCAGAGCTGATTTTTTTTTTTTCAATTTGAGCATAGTTGACACACAATGTTACATTCGTTTCAGATCTACAACATAGTGATTGGATAAGCCTGTATGTTATTCTAGGCTTACCAGAAGTGTGGCTACCATGCGTCCCATTACACTGCTAGTACAGTACTATTGATTATATTCCCTGTGCTGTACCTTTCACCCCTGTGACTTATTCATTCCATAACCAGACTTGACTTTTTTAAACACTTCTTTCATCACCTTGTTCTTCTGCTCAAGACCTTCCTTCATTGGTCTATTACCAGCCCCTCAAGCTTCCCTCCATACCCTCAATTATCTAGCCCCACTTTGTGGGACAAGTAGCATCCCCCACTGTCCCCAACATGGAGTCACACTGCTGTCTTGTGATCGGTACTACACCATGTTTATTTTGTCCCTTCACCCCTTCCTTGTTTTTGTCTTTCTTTCTTTCTTTTTTTTTTTTTTTAAGATTTTATATATTTATTTGACAGAGATAGAGACAGCCAGCGAGAGAGGGAACACAAGCAGGGGGAGTGGGAGAGGAAGAAGCAGGCTCATAGCGGAGGAGCCTGATGTGGGGGCTCGATCCCATAACGCTGGGATCACGCCCTGAGCCGAAGGCAGACGCTTAACCGCTGTGCCACCCAGGCGCCCCTGTTTTTGTCTTTCTTAACATGGGAGTGCTTCTCTCTGACCGTTTACATCTTATTCATTCTTCAACACCTGATTAATGACCCTTTTTTTTTATTATGTTATGTTAGTCACCATACAGAACATCATTAGCTTTTGATGTCGTGTTCCATGATTCATTGTTTGCGTATAACACCCAGTGCTCTTTACAACACATGCCCTCCTTAATACCCATCACCGGGCTACCCCCTTCCCCCACCCCATCCCCTCTGAAACCCTCAGATTGTTTCAAGGAGTCCATAGTCTCTCATGGTTCGTATGACCCTTTTTTACAAAAATATTTTATGTATTTATTTGAGAGAGAGAGAGTCTGCGCACATGCGTGTGAGCCAGGGAAGCAGAGGGAGAGGGAAAAGTAGATTCCTCTCTGAGCAGGGAGCCCAACTCAGGCCTTGATCCCAGGGCCCTGAGACCATGACCTGAGCCGAAGGCAGACGCCTAACCATCTGAGCCTCGCGGGTGCCCCTCATGACCCTTTCCTTAATCACTCTGCCTGCCCTTGATTTTTCCCTGTTAGTGCTTGTCATCTGTAGCTAACAATCCACACTTATTTTCTGTGTCTATTTCTTGATGTTATTTTAACTATAGCCATTCAGTCACTGACCATAGATGCTAGTTCTTACTAAGGAGCTGACACAGATATAACAAATGACAGAAACCCAGTGGCATACGATTTTAAAATCTGCCCCGAACCGAGAATTTCTGAATTGGCTCTCTGTCAGGGGAGAAAAAAAGGAAAAGAAAAGAAAAAAAAAACCCCATCTCCAGGGGTCAATGTATACTTCAGAGTCTTTGGGCCAAAGGGGTTTTTGCCAGGCCGTCCAGTCCAATCACCTAAGATTTTAAGCCTCTCCATGGCATCTCCTTGGTGATGATCTGGCTGTAGCTTTGAACACATCTAGGGAAGGGGAATGCTCTGCCCCTCAAAGCAACTCATTATGAGCAGAGGTGGACCCACTGCCTGGACTCATTCAAGCCCTTTGGGAGCCTCTACCATATGCCAGGCAGTGGCTAGATCACTGGGGAAAAGGTCTGATGTTGAGTAAGTAGTTTCCCTGTCCATAGGGTGCCCCATCCTCGTGCAAGAAGGAATCGAGTAAGAGAATAATCGATATTCATACAAGGGAAGAAATACTATTGTCATGAGTATGAACAAAGTGCTGGGACCTTGAAAGATAAGTTTCAAAGTGAAAACACTTCAGTCATAGTGCTGGAGAGTCCTGGGTAGTGAGAAAGTTTTTCCATGCTTTTAGAAATTTTTAAGGGCCTGGGGCGCCTGGGTGGCTCAGTCATTAAGCATCTGCCTTCGGCTCAGGTCATGATCCCAGGGTTCTGGGATCGAGCCCCGTATCAGGCTCTCTGCTTGGTGGGAAGCCTGCTTCTCCCTCTCCCACTGCCCCTGCTTGTGTTCCCTCTCTTGCTGTCTGTCTCTTTCTGTCAAATAAATAAATAAAATCTTAAAATAAAAAAGAAAATTTTAAGGGTCGTGTGGAAAGAGATTATTTCCAACTAGTGTCTAAGTAGTGGGAATCCCCCCCCATATTTTTTATCCACGAGCCAAGCTCTACTTAAAGAATTGAGCACACTAGCCACATAGAAGTCGGGGCTGTATAAAATCAGTGGGGATTGAATCCTTTTCATCCTCTGAGACAGAAGAGCCATTTTGCAAGAAGGTTGACTAATGTTCTGAATCCCGACAATTGAGTCTATAACATACCACGGTTTCCCTTTTTGCTGAAATACATCCCTCTGAAGAATCATTTCTGCTGAGAGCATTTTTGGCATTTTAACCCAGAACTTGGCAGCAGACACTTGGGGCTTTGTAGTGATTAAGAAAAACATTTAAAAAATGCTGCTTATTTTTGGTGCCTTACTTATTTAGATACTCTGAGGTTCAGTGCAGACGGGGCATTAATGTTCTGCCTTTTAGGACAGTTTTGTATTTTGTTCTCAAACTAGGATCCTTTCACTTTAGAAACTTTTTTTGATGATGAACAAAGAACACAAGAATATCTGGGTTCTGACTTTTTGAAATCTTTGTAGTTGAATGAGATTTGGGGTTTAGCTGACATTTAATGGGCCGTTTTCGCATTTAGCCAATGCTAATTGGCTTGACCCAATACGTAATCCTCAGCTAATGTGAAAAATATATTTAACAATAGATTTAAGTACAGTATAATTATATATAAGTATAGTATAACTGTAGTGTAATTGCATCACAGAGACCCATAATTGAGAAAGAGAAAGGTGGAAGCTTGTTATTGGCAAATATGGGTCATACGATCTTTGTGTGGGTGTGACATACACAGATTTTATATATAACTGATCTTGCCAGTATTTGGATTCAGGTGTACCCAGAAAGACTGAGGTTTTTTTTTTTTTATTTTTATTTTTAAATTTTTTTAAATTTAATTTAATTTTTTTTAAAGATTTTATTTATTTATTTGACAGAGATAGAGACAGCCAGCGAGAGAGGGAACACAAGCAGGGGGAATGGGAGAGGAAGAAGCAGGCTCGTAGCGGAAGAGCCTGATGTGGGGCTCGATACCACAACGCCGGGATCACGCCCTGAGCCGAAGGCAGACCCTTAACCGCTGTGCCACCCAGGTGCCCCTAGAAAGACTGAGGTTCTGTTGTAGTTTTATTTTCGTTTAACTTTTTAAAAAGATTTTTAGTTATTTACACAAGCAGAGGGAGGGGCAGAGGGAGAAGCAGACTTCCCGCTGAGCAAGGAGCCCTGACATGGGGATTGAGTGCATGGGGCTCAGTGTCAGGACTCTCGGACCCTGAGCTGAGCCGAAGACAGATGCTTAACTGACTGAGCCACCCAGGCGCCCCCCCTTGTAGTTTATATCACATACAAGAGTTTGCAAGAGCGTAGACATCCAGTCAGCACTTATTTGAAGACTTTGCTTGTGTGTACGACATGGGTAAATTTCATAATGACAGCTCCCTCCTTTTCATGTTAGGTTTGAGTGATCAAAACTGCACGCAATGAGCCAAAAGAAGTTTCATTATATTTTTCACTGTTGTAAGGTTTGAGACAAGTTGATTGTTAGGACTGTTTTTTGCCTTTATGGTGAAAATTATTTTATAGTTTTGCCAGGAATTTGTATTTTCTTCTGGATGATCTGTTCCTGATTATGTTGTTATTTGGCATTATGAATTAGGGCAGCTTCAAGTTTTTTTTTTTCACGTTTAAAAACTTTTTTAAGTCATCTCTACACCCATTGTGGATGTCGAACTCATGACCCCAAGATTAAGACTTGCACACTCTACAGACTCAGCCAGCCAGGTGCCCCCAGGGCAGTTTAAAATGTTTAAACTATGGTTTTGTCTTCTATAAAATTAGAGGTTGGGTTAAGTTGGATGATGTTACATGGGATGTATCTTCCAGCATCTCTTTTAGTAATTAGTAGTCGTCCTGCTGTCTGTCTCTTCAGCTTTCTCTTTTGAATCCCCTCCTCAACACGTTTTTCCTCCCGTGTTGTATTCTGGAAATGGTTTGCATGATCACTCATACTGACATCCTACACTAACCGAAATCTGAGTCTGGGGCTCTCTTACACATGCTCATTCACACCTCCTCCATGACTTCTCTGAGCCTTAATTTCAAAGCCCTTTTGTAGTTGTTGTTAAGCCAAAGTACACAGACCCCACTTTATAGTAATAATTAATCAGTTGATTAGGTAAAAGTGTCAATAAGAACATAAACATCAAATGATAAGCTTTGAGAGTTGAGTTTATTACATATTAACCACGTTCAAAGGTCACCGAATTACAAAGTGTAAGGGCTCACAGGGACCAGCACAGAGGCACGGAGGGATCAAGTGGATTACCAAACGCCACAAAATTCTTAGCAGCATAACTTGACTTTGGACCCTTAAAATGTTGACCACCAGGGTAGTGCTGCTTCTATACCCCGCCTCGCTGGGCTTGCCCTATAGTTCCATTCCTAGAACTGCAGTAAACTTTAGTTGTGCTTTACTTTGATGCTTGATGCTCTAAAACCTGGTGACTGTTGTTTCACAGTAATTTATATTTTACAGTATGTTACATGGCATGTTACTGCTTCACGAACATTTATACTTAAAAAGATGGGACACCCTGTTAAGGTCAAGTGACTTTCATATGAAGAATTTATTTCCTTTTTGACAAGTCCATACCAGGTGTGTTTAGGATAATGTGTAGCAATTGTTTGACTAGTTTCCATCAGTGGTTCTTAACCTTTTGGATCGTATCTCCCTTTGAAACTCTCCCTTTGAAAGCTACTGAACCTTTTAAGTCCATGATAAATCAAACAGTGAACCTGACATGTTTTGGAAAAAAAGAATTTGGGGAGACGACACAGATGAAGAAACTGGAAGGCTGTGGCAGTTGATGTGATTTTTTAAAAATAGTTTACCAAGATAGGTATTTACAGATTTTAGGTATTGAAATGAAGCCATTGATATTAAATATACATTTGTTATTTAACATGCATTTGTCATGGCTTATGATCCTCAGTCATTGGAAGCATTTGACAAAATTCAGACCCAAGTAGAAGAGTGAAATTCTCTAGTTTATCTGAGAGTCCACTTGTCTCTCCAGTGACCGTGTGAGGCCCAAATCTTCTGTGCTTTTCCAACTAGAAACCCGAAATGCTCTTGGTGTTTGAGGTTGGTTCGGGGGTTCAGTGGTGGCACAGACAAGGGAAGCAGGAAATGACAGACAAGGAAAGGAATTCATGGAGGAAGTAATACTTGGCAGAAGTGTTGTGGGTTTTGGATAAATTCTGAAATGCAATGAAAATGACTTTTCTTTTCTTTTTTTACCGGTAAGTCATTTCTTTTGTTTTTAAAACTAGAAACATTTTTTTAATTGAAGTATAGTTGACATATCAAAGATGACCTTTAAGGTGACCGTTTCCAGATTAAATGGGTTTGCTTTGAGCCGTGGCTTAAATTCCAGACCTTTTTCTTGCGCACATGCCTGTGTTTGTTCATTCATTAGCTCATGCATCCATTCATTCAATAAATACCTGTTGATTGAGTGCTCACTGTGTGCTGTGAGCAAAATTTATGTTTTCCTGCTTTGGGAACATTGCTTCCGAACCTCCAGTATGCGCTGATGTTTGACTATACTTTTTATTGTCCTGGGAGTTTGGAGTCCAAGAGTCCAAATGTGCAGTTATGTAAGAATTCTGTTGGCCAGAGATCACGTCACTGAATATTAGAAAGTTAACTTTAAAAACTTAATATGTGATACACATTCTACACGTCTCTAGGTGGTGATGAATGTGGAAATTGAAGAAAAATGTCACTTTCAGGAATTAAGAGGAAGAACTAGGAGAGCCAGCAGATTTTAAGCCGTAGTTGCACTAACGTTTTGCTTCAAAACTCTTGGCTTGTGCTCTAGGCATTGTTCACCTGGGTCCCTGTCCAGGAGAGTTTATTACTGTCAATATTTGGACACTCTTGTAAGAGATGAAACCAGCTTTCCCAAAGTGTGTTTTGAGGAATAGTTTTTTTGAAAAGGCAAAAGGTGGAGAAATGCTGAATTGAACAGGTCTCTTCACTGCAGGGCTTATTAGGGCCCTTTAGTATGCCAGTGTGTGCCACACATTACCCAGAAGGAGAAAGGGCATATGTCGCAACGTCCGCGAACACTGATACTTTTCCCCTGAGCATCTTGAGGACTAGTGTTCCCATAAAACATTTTGGAAACTATCGCTTTAAACCACAGTGCAGCTTAGTGTGCACAATCTAGGGATAGCAGTGTGGAGGGCCCTCGGTGTATTTTTTTAAAAATTTATTTATTTGAGAGAGAGAACATGAGCGGGGTGGTGGGGGGAAGGAAGAGGGAGAAGCAGACTCCCCACTGAGCAGGGAGCCTGATGCGGGACCCCATCCCAGGCACCTGGGATCCTGACCTGAGTTGAAGGCAGACGCTTAACCGACTGAGCCACCCAGGCGCCCCCCACCCCGCAACCCTTGGTATATTTTTAAAGTTTCAGTGAAAGAATGGGGTGGGTCATGAATTAAGGGGTAATTGCATTCCCCAACTTGGGTGAGATCCATTTATTTAAAGTGAAGATGAATGCTGAACAATAATCAAATAAATTAGGACTGTCTAGACAACCAGTCTGTTGAATTCAGGGTAAATTGAAGTTAATTGTTAGCTTTCATCTATTTATCATTTGAGACAGCACTGTCTATTTAGCTTATTAAAGGGATTAGAAGACTTGGCATTTTCAAAAGCAGAGAATTATTTCTCTGAAAGGAAGCACAAGCTACAGATGGCTATAGGAATGGATAGATCGGAATGGTTAGATGTATCGGGGACGACTTGAGTGTGCATTGATACTGTCTGTTCTCTTTTGCTAAAAAGTACAATAATGGATCAGAGACCAGAAAATGTACTAGTCGTATAGACTCTGCTGACTTAATGTAGGCATAAAGGTTAAAAATGATGCGGCACCCTGTCCTTGTCAGTCTTTCTTAGTTGCTCGAGAGAAATATAATGGAGGCAGTAGAACCTTCCCTGTTGCCCTCGTCCAGCTGAGCATCGTTTCGTTTTCCCAGTATGTGGTTATTCTGTTCATTGCAACAAGCATTTCAGCACCTGCGACATGGCAGGATCTAGTCTAGGGATGCGAAGATGTACAACACATTTCTGTTCTCAAGAAAGTCCTAAGACACTAGTTACAAATCAGATCTCTGGGCAAGGGCTCATGGTGCCTTGGACGAGGGCAAAAGGCCCTGATGGCTTGGACTGGAGTGGCTGTGGTTGCAGTGGGAAGCTGGCAGATTCAGAACATAGTCTGAGGCCGCAACCAAGAAGGACCTGGCCCTCGAAGGGATTGAGGTATATGACGAAAGGAGAGAAGAGTCAGGAATAGCTTTGAGAGTTCTGACCCGAGCATCTGACTATACGGTGGAGCCATTTCCTAAGTTGCAAAGGCGCCGGGGGAGGAATGAGTTCTGGGGAACTATCAAGTGTCCTGCTTTAGACATATTGAGAGGCCTCAGTGACCCGACTTTCTTGGGGACGTCACGGTTTGTTCTAGTGAAGGAGTGGAGCCACCAGGCCATTCGTTGTGGCAGGAAAGCCAGAAATTGAACTGGAAAGGGTAGCGCGAGCCCCCCCCCCCCAATAGAGTAATATGAAGGTACTTGAAGAAGGAAGGTGAAGGGAAGGGCCCTCGCGAGGTAGGGAGGCTGGCAGGGCCAAGTGTGAAGCCAGGTTCCACAGTCACAGATTTGTATCCCAGGAAGCAAAGGACCATTTCTTCGAAGGCTTCATGGCAGATATGAATTCCTTCTCCAGGCACGCTGTGTGGGGTAGGCCCTTCCCTGTCCCGTTTCTATGGGGAGCTTAGCCGCCGCAGGACGCTGGAGACGGGGCAGAATCTGCTCGAACAGGGTTTCCACCGGGCGGGGGCTTGGAGAAGCTGCAGCTTGCTTTGAGGTTGCCATGGCAGCGCTGCTGCCGCCTGCATACTTCATTGCATCCGAGCCCTCCTGCTCCAATAACCAGCAGTCACCAAAAAAAATAAAATAAGGACAATATTTTGCTTCCATTTGCTCTATAGTAGTTCACATCGAGCACGATTTCTTAGTAAGAACAAAACAATTGCCTCAACTCTCCGACGACGACGTGTGCTTTGAAAAGCAGACTTGCCCCCCCCCCTTTTAAGCCTGTCTAATACATCCTTTCACCTATTTTATTTTGTTTTATGTGAAACTCAAATGATGGAAGAAAAATTGGAAGAGGAACTGTCTTGGTTTTTTTTGTTTTTTAAAAATTTTATTTGTTTACTTGACAGAGAGAGACAGCTTGCAAGAGAGGGAACACAAGCTGGGAGAGTGGGAGAGGGAGAAGCAGGCTCCCTAGCAGAGAAGCCTGATGTGGGGCTCCATCATAACGACACTTAACAACTGTGCCACCCAGGCACCCCGAGGAATTGTCTTGTTTTGAACGCCTCATTCCTATTTAAAATACCGAATTGCCAAGCGATTAAAGATTTGCGCATGCCCTGCTCCTCTGATTTTCCTGTTTTTCAGATTTTTTTTTTTGCATTTTGAAAGTGATCGGATCCGTATTTACACCATAAGTCCTTTATGGAACTCTTTGGGAATGGGGCTTCTCTGGGCTCTCTACTCTCATAGAAAACCACAGAACATTTGGGAGTCGTGGGTTCTTTTCCTCCTAAGGAGTTTGATTCAGGAGAGGAACAGCTCCTGGTGCAGGTGCAACGAATGGTAGATTTTACCAGTGCCCACTTAGACCTCTTCCCTCCAACGGACCCATGGGAGAACCAGAGCCTTTAGACAGGAGGACACTTGAGCGTCTAGGACACCTTTCCAGGGTGGCCCTTCATCCCTCACAAACCAATGAATCTCATACACCTGCTGGTTTAATACACACTTTCCCCTCCCTGACTTTATCTCTCTCTCCGCAGGTCTGAGGCCAAGAGTTTATACCTCTCACAGTGTGTGTGGGAGCCAGCTTCTACTGGCTGGAAAGGCCTCTTTCCAATTCCACATTCAGTGATACCACATTGGTAGCTTGAAATAAGTAGTTTGAAATCAGACATGATGAGTGTCTGTACACCATGGAAACCCAAATGGTGCAGATCAGGTGTCCTCTCCCTCCCTGCAGCCCAGAGGTGGTTGTTAACCATTTAGCAGCATAGCCCTATATCAAACCGTTTCCTTATTTTGGTGGGGGGGGGGTGGTGCATACGAGGAGGGCAGGGTGGGGGGCAGGTCTCTTCTATCTCTCAGGATTCCATGTGGCAATGAAATGATGGAAAATGAGTGAAAGGAGGACCTATAGTGTTCAGTGCTCTTAGCTTTGGCTAATCTATATTTCTTTGGAACAAGATGAACAGTAAATCTTACTGTTCTGTTCATAACACGTGAAAATTTAAAAAAATTTGATTATAAAATCTTTTTACGGAAGGAATGAGTCACAGAGACGAAAGGTCCAGCACAGGGAATATAGTCAATGGTACTGTACTAGCGTTATATGGTGACAGATGGGAGTTTCCCTTGTGGGGAGCCCTATACTTCAATTAAAAAAAATAATAAAACGAAATCCATTTTGTAGTAGCTACGTTATATTTGGTGACTTGCCTTCAGACTTAAAAGCCTTTTCTAACAATTTTATCCCATTTACAAAAAAAAAAAAAAGCTAAATAAACATTTTGAAAGATAAGGCAAAAGCCCTTAAGCTAATCTGTGGAGTTGACAATTGAGATATGACTTTTTTCTGTAAATGATTATTGAGTTTTGTGGCAATGAGGGGAGGGCAAGAAGGCATAGTGACACACAGAATGAGAACAAAGTAAGAGTTAAGGAGTGTAATCCAAGACGTAACACCTTGAATCAGCCGTTGGCTTCATTTGTTTCATTCAAATCAACAGTCACAGTTGTTATAGTAGAAAAACTTTTCTGGACTGTAAGGATTTGCCTGTGCTTTATTTTCAACTTACCGAGTTATTTATTCAAAATTAGTTATTAGTTATTATTTGAAAATACACAGTCCGTTAAGCATCTAACTCTTGATTTCGGCTCAGGTCATGATCTCAGGGTCCTGGGATCATGGGTTGGGGGCTCCCTGCTCAGCAGGGAGTCTGCTACAGACTCTCTCTCCTCCTTCCTCTGCTCCAGCCCCCTGCGCGTGTGCACTCTCTCTCTCATGAATAAATATTTAAATAACTTAAAAAAAATGGCACCTTGCTATTATTTCCATATTCAGTATTTTCTAATCTTCCAATTATTGTGGAAGTTCCTTTTTTAAAAGCCTTTTCAAAAGCATTTTTTTCCACAAATCCTTCTTTTTTTTTTAAAGATTTTATTTATTTATTCAACAGAGATAGAGACAGCCAGCGAGAGAGGGAACACAAGCAGGGGGAGTGGGAGAGGAAGAAGCAGGCTCATAGCAGAAGAGCCTGATGTGGGGCTCGATCCCATAACGCCGGGATCACGCCCTGAGCCTCACGCCCTGAGCCGAAGGCAGACGCTTAACCGCTGTGCCACCCAGGCGCCCCTTCCACAAATCCTTTTAAAATGTTTTAAACATTGTATTTCTTTCTTTTTTTTTAAGATTTTATTTATTTATTTGACAGAGATAGAGACAGCCAGCGAGAGAGGGAACACAAGCAGGGGGAGTGGGAGAAGCAGGCTCATAGCGGAGGAGCCCGTCGTGGGCCCGATCCCACAATGCCGGGATCACGCCCAACCGTTGTGCCACCCAGGAGCCCCTTAAACATTGTATTTCTTAAACTAAGGGTTGCAATTTTCCTTGCTGAGATAGGGCCAATCGTTTTCCTAGAATGCAGAAACGGCCCTATGATCAGCTTTTTAATTTTGTTTATATCCTAAAATACCTTTTGTCACTGGTGTGGTCACTGTCCCAACTCAGCTCACCTTACTCCCCCCACCTGCTCTAGCTTCCCAAGTGGTGCTTATTCATTATTAGCTCTGAGCACCACTCACCAAACTAGTAGAGAGTTACACGTTAGATTTGATTTTGCTCAGGCTCCAAGTGAGGGTGTGAGAAATAAAATGCTTCACTTTTCGGGAGACTTTGTTGTAGCCATATTGGGGGCGTGGCTTTCTCACCCAGAATATGGGGATAATGAAATCGACTCCAAGTGATGCGAACAGGAAAGGCACATGCACCTGCTCTGTGTCTGTAGCCCCAGACCACCTGCTAGGCTGCCTTGGGAGCCGGGAGCCAGGAGCCGGATGCTGCGGGACACTGGGGCTGGAGGTCAAGGCCACCTCTGCTTCTTCGGAGGCAGCATGCGGAAGGCCACTTTCTCCTCTTAGAAGAGGAGCTACCGATTAATTCTAGTAAAGCCTTGGCTGTACTTTTCTAATTGCTTTATAGTTTGATTGAGTAAGGCGAACCGGGAAGAAAGTAACCTTTTTTGTATCTGAGTTTCTGTGCTTTTTTTTTTTTTAATATTCTTTTTTTTTTTTTAAGATTTTATTTATTTATTTGACAGAGAGAGAGACAGCCAGCGAGAGAGGGAACACAAGTAGGGGGAGTGGGAGAGGAAGAAGCAGGCTCATAGCAGAGGAGCCTGACGTGGGGGCTCGATCCCACAACGCCAGGATCACGCCCTGAGCTGAAGGCAGACGCTTAACCGCTGTGCCACCCAGGCGCCCCAAGTTTCTGTGCTTTTAAATATAGAAGACATATAGACATAAGAAGACTGGTGGATGAATATGCTTTTAATAACAACTTCTTTTTTTAGTGACCCTCTGCAGAAGCGCTTTGGCTCTGTCCCAGAGAACGCACTGCACCAATGCAGACATTTGCAGGCATTGGTTTGAATTTATTTAAATGTCACGGGATGGATGCTTTCTTTATGAGGGGATTCCAAAGATTCTTTGCATACTTAAATCTTTAATGAATGTCAGCAATGTAAGATTACAATGTACTTGAAGGGGCCAGTGCTGGTTATTATGGTTTAGCCTCACCACATTTTAGATCTTCTAGACTCAAATTCATCCTTGATTCTGTGTAGGAACAAAATGCTCTGTCGGTCTGCATCCTCTGAGAGCAGACATCGAGACAGAGCTAGCCCTGTAAGAGACCGACTGTAGGAAAAGACTGCAATGGAGAAGGGGGAGGGAACTGGAGGGGGCAAGTTGCTAAAAAAACCCAAAAAACAAAAAACACAGGGTAGTCCTGTATGATTTCCTACAATCTGGCTTTTGTTGATTGTATCCCAGCAGTACTATTTAGACATGTTCCTCTGGCCCCTAAGTAGAAGATCTAGAGGCTTGATGACATTAGAATTTAGTGTTGGCTCGTTGTCTCCCTCCCCTTTCTTCCTTCCTGCCGGCTTCATAGGTGCTGGTGTGTTCTTCCATCAGGAGGCGGATAACATCTGGTTATCTCTCTTTCTTTGCCTGATGTTAGCAGATGTTGAGGCTTATTACACTAGATCCGTCAATTGATTAAGCCTTGCAACATGCTGATATTCTGATTTTATTTGTCTTCACTGATGAGCCAGCATACTTTTATACAGCAAAACCTCCCTTTGTTAGCTCTTTGGTTGCTTTGCAGTTCACTGCAGGTAGAAGTAGGATGAATGCCAGATGCTTTTCTTTTCCTTCAGGCATTTCCAGACTGGTAAGGTGGTTTCTTACCATTCTCCAAAGAACCGGTGAGAGTTTTTTTATTTGTTTAGTATTATTATGAATTCATGGATTTAAGCCATTGCAGTTGTTTTGTATTTGTCCCCTGCCCTATCTGCCTCCTGCAGTTGTTATTTTGATTTGATACCTTTTTGTCTCAATCCTGGCGGTCTCTGATAGCCACCTTGCTTTCTGTATGACTTGATGTTCATACTTTTTGTAATGGGAGTTTGAAGATACCTAGGTATAAGATAGCGTTGGAAGTACAAATAAATAGGGACGCCTGCGTGGCTCAGTCAGTTAAGCGTCTGCCTTCGGCTCAGGTCATGATCCCAAGGTCCTGGGTTCGAGTCTCGCGTTGGGCTCCTTGCTCAGCGGGGAGCCTGCTTCTCTCTCTGCCTGCTGCTCCCCCTGCTTGTGCTCTTGCTCTCTCTCTGACCAATGACTAAGTAAAATCTTTAAAAAAAAAGGAAGTACAAATAAATGTAGATTTAAAAATAAATGTGTACACACATAGATTTCCTTACTCTGTGAGCTGAGAGATCCCAGAAGCAATGACACCCCAGTGGCAAGCAGTGCACCTAGAGCCCAGATCTTGGTTTCTAATACGTTTTTCAGGGCCGCCTGGATGCGCAGTGGGTTGAGTGTTTCCACCCAGGTCATGATCTCAGGGTCCTGAGATCGAGCCCTGCATCTGGCTCCGCACTCAGTGTGGGTCTGCTTGTCCCTCTCCCTCCCTCTCTGTCTCTCTCTCAAATAAATCTTAAAAAAAAGTATTGTTCCCCAATAAAAGGAACCAAGGCTCATTGGAGACATGGCTGATTCTGGGGTTGGGCAGTGAAAGACAAACTCAGCCTAGAACATCTTGTAATACTAGAAAGTAAGTAAGTGCTCAAGTGCGTGGGCGCGCGTGCGCGCACACAAACACACACACACACACACACACGCACGCAAAACGATGGGGGACACAGGAGCCGACTGAAAGAACTCCCAGTGACCAAAGCTGGAACAATTGGAGCAAAAAAATAAATAACGTAATATCGGATTATAACCCCAAGTATAAAACAACTATCTATGGGTCCATACTGATATAAATAACATGATTGAATAAGCAAATAAACAGTAGAGAAGAGAGAAATCTCCTTGTGGGAGGATTCCTAATAATTTATGTACATACTTCATCCTCCAGGAAGTGGAATGTAACTCCCTGCTCCTTAAGTGTGGGCTGTGTGTAGACTTCCTTCCAAAGCATACAGGATGGAAAGGGAGAAGGGAGAGTAGTAGCTTTAGAGTGAAGAAACCTGGCAAACACCACTTCAGCCAGACGATCAGGATTAACGTCAATGACAAGTCCTGTTGGTAGCATGCCTTGACGTAATGTTAACCCAAGCATTTCCCCTCCTTTTCTGGTATCACTATACTGGGTTTTAAATCTATCTTGTATGACAGTTTTTATTTACATGTAAAAACCCTGTTCTCAGCTTTGAGCCAATGAATGAAGTGTGATGCATGGTTCCTACCTTTGGAAGCTTTGAATCTAGTGGGAAAAACAAGCTCTAGCAAGCATGTAATCCAGATATAAGTCAGAGGATATGATTATAAGGGTTTTGTTTTGTTTTGTTTTGTTTTGTTTTAAGTAGGCTCCACACCCAATGTGGAGCCCAGCGTGGGGCTTGAACCCACAACCCTGAAGTCAAGACCTGAGCTGAAGTCAAGAGTCAGACGCTTAACTGACTGAGCCACCCAGGCGCCCTCACAAGGGGTTTTTAAGCTGAGAAAAGCGCAGATATACTGAGGGCTGGTGTAGCCAGGAGAAGTTTGCAGGAAAACATACTCTTCTGTTTATGCAATTAGGTTTTCTGGAAGAAGGGCACAATAAGGGTTGATTTAGGGGTTCAATACATTCTCTTAAATAGGATTTCATTATCACCAAAAATATATATATTTTTAAAATAATTACATTTTGTCAACCAACCTTATGAGAGATGATAAAATTATGGTAATGTAATATAGGATAGATTATCGAATTGGTGGCTCGATTAATCACAGTGTGGTCAAACTTTATTGGAAAGAGAGCAAAATCAAATGGATTATGTATGATGCCGTGCGTTCATTTTATGGGTAGATCTGGCTAAATCTTGGCTATTTCATGTTCACGTCTTAATATGTTCCTTGATTTTGTTTTCGTGTTTGTGTTTGCTTTCTTTGTAGGATTGTCTGCTGCCAAGCTCTTAGCTGAACATGGGGTTAATGTTTTGGTTTTAGAAGCCCGGGACAGAGTTGGAGGAAGAACGTACACCGTGAGGGTAAGTGCTTTTAACACTTATGTGTAATATCTCACTCACACTGGAAGGGGGGGCACTGGAAGTCACAGAGCTCGAGGTGATCTCAGGGGTTCATGCAGTGAGGCCATTTATCCTCCAGAGCCCCAAACTGCTCCAGCAAATAAGGGTCCACGCTTTTCAACAAGCACCCGCTGAAGAGTGACAGCCTCTGACCTTTTAGTAGCTTGTATTCTAGTGATGAAAACAAACATGAACAAATAACTTCAATGCACTGTTACAAATTCCATTCCAGAGACCTAAAGAGAGTATGTAGTGTCTCCGATGGGGTTGCAGTTTGGCTGGGCTTGAAGTGACTATACACCCAAAAGATGTGTGCATGCACACACAAACACACACAGAGAATATAGGTTCCTTATTTATTTATCCAAGGATGCACAACTTAAAAGTTGTGTGGCTACAGTAAGCAGCAGCAGATGTAGCGTATTTTTGTGCAACTTTGTCCTTGGTCCTTGTTCCCTAAAGGAATGTTGCTGCCAGAGACTCCCTTCGCTCAGGTAAGGCCCGCTAGACACTGAGAAGCTCAGTTCTTGCTATACCGACTGCCTTTTTATACTTGGGCTAACAGCACCATTCTAGAAAAATGCATGCTAACTATTGTTTACTGTTATTCAAGGACACTGTTGCAGGTGGTCCAGCCGCTGGGAGCTGATGAAAGTGCTCAGGGGGACGACAGGGGGTAGGGAGGAGAGGGCCAAACATGGAAGTTTGGGGAGCATGCAGCTTTAATGGGGGGCAGCGGCAGAGGAGCCAGAGAGAAGCAGTGGAGGCAGAGCAGATGGGCGGAGGAAAGAGGAAGGAAGGACGCACACCGCCAATTCCAAGGGCATCTGACGGAGGATGAGGGGCCGCGAAGAGGCCCTTGTGTTTGGCAGTTAGGTCATGAATGAGAACCTTTTCTCGAGCCCGCAAATAGACCGTTTTAAAGGCTGGGCACTGACAGGACAAAACCAGACAGTTGCAGTGACTGGCGAGAGAGGAAGCATCTATCTCATTAGAAGATGTATCAGACTTCCAGCGAAATGGCTTAGGCGGTGCTCGTTGCAACGGCTCGAGCAACATAAACATTCAGTTATTTTGCGTGAGAAGTCTGGCGGCAGGGAGTCCAGGCTGCTGCAGGAGCCCAGCTTTGTCGTCGAGGCTTTAGGCTCTTCATGTCTTTGCTGCTCAGCCGTTCTTCGCATGTTGGCTTATTGCCTAGCAGTAACCAGATGGCCAATGCGACTCTAAGCATCGAGGCCTCATTTAAGACCGGAAAGAGCACGAAGAGGCCGTCCCGGTTTGTTTTCAATTCCAGTTGGTTACCATGCGGTGTAGTATTCGTTTCCGGTGCCGTAGAGCAATTCAACACTTCCGTCCAACACCCTTTGCTCAAACCGGCAAGTGCGCGCCTTAATCCCCAGCCCCTGTTTCACCCATCCCCCCACCCAGCTCCCCTCTGGGGACCATCTGTTTCTTCTCTACACTTAAGAGTCTGGTTCCTGGAGAGGCGGCCCCAGTTTGCTCTGCAACAAAGCTTTTCCTTTACGAGAAGACCGCAGCAGACATTCGCTAGTCTCCTTGGCCAGAGTTGGGGCACACAGCCAGCTACCCTGAGCATCTTGGAAGCAGGCGTGGGCCAGGCAACATGAATGGACATGGAAGAGGCAGCCAGGCTCTGAACTAGAATAGTGTACCGGCTCTTGCAGTCATACCACGCCATGCTCCCCCTGTCATTTGCTTCCTACCTTTTTTAGATGTACAGGGATGTACCATAGGTCCGTTTTCACTCGGCTCAGCTCTGAGAGTGCTCACCAGCCTTGCTACTCTACAGCGTGGCCCGTGGCCCAGCAGCCTCAGAGTCACCCGGGAGCTTGATAGAAATGCAGAGTCTCCGGGCGCCTGGGTGGCTCAGTCGTTAGGCGTCTGCATTCGGCTCAGGGCGTGATCCCAGGGTCCTGGGATCCAGCCCCACATTGGGCTTCTCTGCTGGGAGCCTGCTTCTTCCTCTCCCACTCCCCTTGCTTGTGTTCCCTCTCTTACTGACTGTCTCTCTGTCAAATAAATAAATAAAATCTTGGAAGAAAAAAAAAAAAGAAATGCAGAGTCTCAGGCCCCCTCCCAGACCCACTGAATCCAAATCTGCGTTTCGACAAGCTGAGACTCTACTTCCGCAGCATGCCCTACGGTGTATGTTCGCTTGCGTGCTTGAAATTAACGTAAATTCAGATCAATTGTATCCGGAGAATTTCTGAGTGCTTCTTCAGACGTAGTAGTAGTGGTGGAGTGTAATTCCCTGGGATTCTGGCCCCTGTACTGCCTGCCACGCTGTCTTACCTTGGGTAAGTCCTGTTGGCCCTTTACATCCCAGTTTGCCCATCTGGGCAGCGAGATACGATCGAAATGTACTCGAAACTCCCTTGCAGCTTCAAGTTCTAGTTGAAGACAGTGTGTTGGAGTGCAAAAGAAGCATTGTGTATCTTGCGTGTCTGACCTTACTAATAGAATTCTCCTGTCATTTTCTGAATATTATTCCTTCACTTTGGAGATGGTTATTAAGTTATTCCTTAGCCCCACGTTTCTTATCTCTAAAACCTTTTGGTTATTAAATAGGAGCATCAGTCATGTTACAGATTCTCAGTGAAGAGCAGGTTTCTTGATCTAAGGGAAATGAGAATTCCAACAGGCCTGTCCGCGGCTCCGTTATTGCTCCAGGCTGATTTTTCACGCTGCATCATTTATATATGTCAGCACCATACGGCAACTACTGTGTATTAAGCATGATACTGTAACTCCTTAGGTATCTGAGGAAGGAACTTTGAAATGCACTTTGCAATGCTTACAAACTAGGACTTAACATTTATAAGATTTCAAATGAATAGGAGGAGAAAAAAGGGCTTTGTGAAAAAGGGACAGAAATGCTATTTCATAAGAAACTGAATTGAATATTGTAAGAATTGCTTCTAAGAGCACAGTCGGTTAGGATAATTTGGGGTGGTGTTGCCCTAACAGTTACTCTGAGTCTTTAAGTACCAAAATGTTAAATTTGGTGTTGCACTTGGCAGCTGTTCTGAACTTCCCAATTTTTCGGGGTGCCTGGCTAGCTCGGTTGGTGGAGCGTGCGACTCTTGATCTCGGGGTTGTGGGTTCGAGCCCCACAATGGGTGTAGAGATTGCATAAAAATAAAATAAAATCTTTAGGGGCTCCTGGCTGGCTCAGTCGATAGAGCATGTGACTCTTGATCTCAGGGTCATGAGTTCAAGCCCCATGTTGGGTGTGGAGCCTACCTAAGATAAGTTTAAAAAAAAAAAGGAACTTCCCAATTTTTCCTTAGTGTGGTTCCTTTATCATTCTTCAGGACCAAATTTATGAAGTCGAAATGCCTGCGGGGCAATCACAGGGATGGTGTATTGATTTCTTAATATAGTTGCGTGTTTGTGGCCTCTTCAGAGACTGAGAAATAAGATCAGAATTAACACCCTCAAGATGGAGGTGCAGCATAGCAGAATACGGTGTTACAGTTCCAATATCTTCACGCTGAACCTGAGGCATCTCCTTGAGAATCTTTCACCTTTTCACCTTCTTTCTTTCTGTAAAGAAACATTCTGTAAAAGAAAACAAACGAACACAAAGACAACAAACAAAGCCAGAAGCAGACTAGGTACAGAGAACAAACTGGTGGTTGCCAGAGGGGAGTTACCTGGGGGGGGGGTGAGGGACAAAATAGGTAAAGGGGATTAAGAGGTACAAATTTCCAGTTAGAAAATAAGTAAGTCACTTGAAAGGATTGAAAAGTACAGCCTAGGGAGTAGAGTCGATAATATTGTAATCATTCGTGTGGTAAAAATAGGAAATAGTCTGTAAAATGCCTCACACTTTATACTACTTCACTTCGGTTTATTTGCTTTAAAGAGAGTGTCAGTATTCTAAAGACCTCACGTGTCAAATTCCCATGAGTCCTCTTGCTGCCTTTGTTAAAGCCTAGAAATGTATTGGAGTACTGACTCCAGTTTTGTTTTATATTTAAAGAGGGTACTGGAAACTAGAGAAGGTTTAGAGAATAGTACCAAGGGTTAGTAAAAGAGAAGGTAAGGATTATATAAGGGACAGGTGAAAGAAAGTCAAAGGCACACCTCATTTCTGGTGTTAGGGCAGAATGAAAGCCCTGATTAACGCTCTCCGCTGGAATAAGTACAATGCTGAATAAAATATACACTGGAAATCGGGAATTTGCAGATCTCCTGGAGGTTGAACAGACATCTCAGATTTCACACACCCAACCTGAACTTCTGATCTCTCCATCAAGACCACCATTCCAGAAGCCTTCCCCCATCAAAGGATGGCAATTCCAAAAAACTCAAGCATCACACTCAACACTGTCGGGCCCCACTTTCATTCTGTTGGCTCTGCCTTCAAAATATATCCAGAATTCAGCACTCTGCACTGCTTCCATGGCTACCACCTGGTGGGAGCCACCATCATCTCTAGGCCAGATTGCTACAGTGGCCTCCTAACTGATTTCCCTGCTTTCACCCCTGCCTCCTCAAATCTACTCTTAGTGCAGTAACCGGAGCGAGCCTTTCAAACCGAAGTCAGCTTTTGGCACATCTCCACTCAAAAGCTTCCACAGGCTTTCCTTCTCACTCAGAGGCCAAGCCAGTGTCCTTACAATGCCCTGTGAGGCTTTCTGTGACCTGCCCCTCTAATAACCTCTCTAACCTCACTCATCTCCAGTTCTCTTTTTTTCTTTTTTTGAGGGGAGGGAGAGACAGAGGGAGAGAGAGGGAAAGAGAATCCCAAGAAGGCTCCACAGCAGGGTGGAGCCTGATGTGGGCTTTGATCTCATCCCACCCAGAGATCATGACCTGAATGGAAATCCAGAGTCAGACACTTAACTGACTGAGCCACCCGGGAGTCCCCTCCAGTTCTCTTTTCCTTGCTCACTCTGTTCTAGCCACACTGGCCTCCTTAATTCTTTTTTTTTTTTTTTTAAGATTTTATTTATTTATTCAACAGAGATAGAGACAGCCAGAGAGAGAGGGAACACGCAGGGGGAGTGGGAGAGGAAGAAGCAGGCTCACAGCTGAAGAGCCTGATGTGGGGCTCGATCCCAGAATGCCGGGATCACTCCCTGAGCCGAAGGCAGACGCTTAACCGCTGTGCCACCCAGGCGCCCCGGCCTCCTTAATTCTTGAACACACTAGTCACCCTCTGCCTTAGAGTCTGCACCAGCTGTACTTTCTGCCAGGAATGCTCTTCTCCCAGCAGATGGACAATTCCTCCATTTCCTTCAGGTCTTTATGCACATATTACCTCCTCAAGGGGGCTGACTTAGCCATTGTATTTTGAACTGCAATCTTTCCTTTTCTCCTCTGCCCCTTCAGTCCCCTTGTCCTCCTGTAGTTTTTTGTTTTTCATTGTTCTTATCAACTTCTGAGATAGTTACTATGTTTGGGGTTCATTCCCAACGGGTCTCTTCCCAGTGAATGTAAGTTCCTTCAGAGCAGGGATCTTTGTTTTGTTTACTGATATAACAGAAGCTCCTTGAAGAGTACCTGGCATCTTGTAGGAGAGCTCGATCTATTTGTTGAATAAACAAGTGAATCCCCAAAGCAGAAATAGACTCAAATCCTTTCCACCCAGGTCTCAAATTATTTACACAGGAAAAGTTCCAAAGAAAATAAGTAATTCATAGTTCAAAGTGAGAAAATGCACAAGGAAACAAGGCACCAAAAAAGGATAAGCATAAAAAAATGATCCAGAAAGATTTTGTGACAGTCTTATTATGCAAAAGTAAAAAATTACAGTTAAGCGTGTTTTTGTTTTATTTTTAAATTTTTAAATTGATTTATTTTTTACTCTTTGGTTTTTCTCTTCAGCATGTTTTAAAGAAAAAAGTTCTTAAAACTAGGAGCAGGGTAAAGAAACTAAAAAATGATCAAGTAAATTAAAAAATAATTTCTAGAAATGAAAATACACTAATTAAAATGAAAAACTTCAGTGGGCAGATTTAACAGTATATTAGATACAGCTAAGACAGTAGATCTGGGAAAAATTATCTAGCATGCAATTCTGAAGCAAAGATTGGAAAATATGTTTTCAGGGGTGGCGGGCAGCTAAGACATGAAAGATAGCGTTATTATGGTATAAAAAAATAATAGCTGATGATTCCCAGCATTGTTGGAAGACACGAGGAAACCTGTCCGTTCCAACACGTGATAAATGAAAAGAAATTCTCACCCAGGCGCGGAGAAGCTGCGGTATGCCGAAGAAAAGAGATCTCACAAGCAATTGCTTTTTAAAAAACAAAAAAGGCGGGGCGCCTGGGTGGCACAGCGCCTTCGGCTCAGGGCGTGATCCCGACGTTATGGGATCGAGCCCCACATCAGGCTCCTCCGCTATGAGCCTGCTTCTTCCTCTCCCACTCCCCCTGCTTGTGTTCCCTCTCTCGCTGGCTGTCTCTCTTTCTGTCAAATAAATAAATAAAATCTTTAAAAAAATAAAAAAATAAAAAATAAAAAACAAAAAAGGCAAATCATACATACTCTTAAAAAAAACCAACAATTAAATTTATGAGTGACCCTTGACTAACAAAAACAGATGCCAGAAGATAATGTCAGTGTTCTGAGACAGAAAGAGGAACTAAGCTGAATTCATTACCTACTTGAACTGTCTTTTTGCCAGATTGACAAAAACAGAGACTTTAGGACCCAGATTGGAGGAAATTATAAAGAAAAATGTATTTCAGGCAAAAGGAAAAAGATTACAAATAAAATGTCTGAGATTCAAGAGGGGACGGTGAGCAAAGATGTTGGTAAATATTTAAATACAATTCAGCAACATCAAAACAATAAAACAAAGGAATGTCAGATTTGTTTTGAGACACATCTGAACCAAGGTACTTTTATAGCTTATAGATTGGAGAAAGGGTGATCACAGTTGAAGCATGAAGGTTTTCGTATTTTTCAGTAGGAAGATAATCTCCTGATAAACTTTAGACTATATGAGATATGCATGTTAATATTGCTAGGAAAATGTCTGAAATAGGCCTGACTGTTTAACTTCCAAACAAGTACAAGGAAAAATTTAAAAAGAAAAAAGAAGAAACCCCTCATTCCAAAAGAAGGAAAGAAATCAGGGGGAAAAGTATTTGAAAGGGCATAATAAAATAAGTAAGTTAAAATATTTAAAAAGAAATAATAATAAATATAAATGCTAAATTTGTCAGTTAAAGGAAAGCAATTGTCAGACTAAAAACTCTAACTGGAAGTTAGAAAAAGAGATAGATATTAAACTAAGCTGTTATAACTATATTAATATCCAACAAAGTAAACTTTGAACAAAAAAATGTCATTGAAATGTCAGTGCATAATGATAAAGACCCAGAAAATCAAACAGTTCTGAACTTTTATACAGTGAATAATGTGGGCGTGAAAATATAAAGCAAAACTTAACAGCAATCAAAGATATAAATGCCCAATGGAGTAGGGAATTTTTTACATAATTTTCTAAGTTAATAATAGATTAAGCAAACAAAAAGCCTGAGGACAATTAAGCTCATTCTCATGGACATGTATAAACTATACATATCATTTTATAGACTATATTTTTTCTTTTTTTTTTTTAAAGATTTTATTTATTTATTTGACAGAGATAGAGACAGCCAGTGAGAGAGGAAACACAAGCAGGTAGAGTGGGAGAGGAAGAAGCAGGCTCCTAGCAGAGGGAGCCTGATGTGGGGCTCGATCCCATAATGCCGGGATCACGCCCTGAGCCGAAAGCAGACGCTTAACTGCTGTGCCACCCAGGCACCCCTAGACTATATTTTTTTTCAAGCAAATATGAAAGTCTTTGAAAATTGATCATGTGCTAGGTTATATAACATGACCCTCAAGAATTGTTGGCATAAAAACCACATTCTTTGACCACAATGCAGTTATGACAAAAAGATAACTAAAAAAAAGTCCCAGCTGGAGAAGTTAAAATACAACAAAGTTTTTAGTAATGCAAGTCTAAAGAGAAATTGTAATGGAAACATGAAAATACTTAAAACTGTACAATGGAAATATTAAAATAAAGTTGTCTGTATAGTTAAAGCAATATTTAGAGGAAGATTTATAGCCCAAGTTCTTCCATTAGGAAGAGAAAAAAGGCTCAGTATGAATGAATTAAGCATGTAAGGAGTTTGAAAATTAAGAATATAATAAATCTAAAAGAGAGGGGGGGAAATAGCATAAATCCATGATACAGAAGATAAATATTCAATAAAGAGGATCAATGAAGCAAAGGTTGATTCTTTGAAGAGACTAAAAATAGAGAAGTGTCTGGTAAGATTTTTTCAAGAAAAGGAAAAAGGCGGGCGCCTGGGTAGCACAGCGGTTGGGCATCTGCCTTCGGCTCAGGGCGTGATCCCAGATCCCTGGGATCGAGCCCCACATCAGGCTCTTCTGCTATGAGCCTGCTTCTTCCTCTCCCACTCCCCCTGCTTGTGTTCCCTCTCTCGCTGGCTGTCTCTATCTCTGTCGAATAAATAAATAAAATCTTTAAAAAGAAAAAAAAGAGAAAAAAGGAATATCTCAAATAAAAGGGATGAAAATGTAGATATAACTACTGATTCAGGAAAGAATAAATGAAAAAAGGATATCATGAACTTTAAACCAATAGTTTTGAAACATACATGAAATGTATAAGGAAAAATATGTTTATCAAAATTAATGCTGATTTAAAAAGAAATAGAAAATATGGGTCCTGCTTTAGCCTGGAAGTAAATTGCATCTCGTAGTTTAAGATTTTTCCACAATGAAAACAGCAAGCCTGGATAGCTGTAGGGTTATATTCTACCCAATGTTTAAAGAATAAATCATTCTGTTTATATACAAACACTTCCAAAGAATAGAAGAAAGTATGATCACTAATTTATGAGATTAGCAATACTCCACTGCAAAAGATAGACAAGGGTTGAAGAAGAGAGGAGAATCTCAATTTCAGTCATGAACTTGGCTACAAAAATCCTAAATAAAATGTTAGCAAAGCATGTCCTGCAATAGAAAGATAATATCAGGTTGGGTTTCGCCAGGAAGGCAAGTTGAATAATATTAGACAATCAGTTTTCTGGCAATAACACTTTAGGTGAATTGTCCCAACTCTCCTACTAAAAACAAAGAGATTGGACAAATTGCACTATACACACGGACACAAATCTTCAAAGCATGAGAGAACTGAGAATGTAGTGAAGAATCACTGAGCCATCTTTTTTCCGGAAAGAATTGTCCTACTTTTCCCCTGGAAGGGGGGGTGGGGTGGGGAGTGGGAGTTTTCTGACCACCCAAGAAGCAAGTGAGAGGCTTTCAAAAGTCATGCAAAGCTAGAGCAACTGAAGGTCAAGTCCGGAGCCCACTAAAGTGTGTGCATATGGAGGGAGGTATTGGTAAAGTCCTCATGCTTTGGCTTGGCCTGTGTCCTTGGACCAAGGGTGAACTGTAAGAAAACCAGAGCATGTGTGCATTTCAGCCCACCTTCAAATCATCTCAGGCACAGGAAATGCAATAAAGTTATCTAGGATTATAAGGGCCCCCAGGTGCTGGACAGAAGCAGACAGAAGTCTTCTCTGGGAAAGATATCATCCTCTTAGGATTCAGATTACTTCGTATTTTTTCAAATTCGAGTGCCACGCAATACAAATTAATCAGGCAAATGAGGAAAGGCAACATGGATGAGAACGGGTATAAACAACAAAATAGAAACAGACCCAGAAGTTATTACAAACACATGAAGGAAATTAAGTCACCAATATTCAATCTATTGATTAAATTACCAGGAAATGTGTTCATAAAAAAAGCTGGAGAAAATGTAGAACTGCACATTAAGAGGGGAAAGTTAATTTCAGTTTATGAAGGAGGGTTTGTATATTTATAAAATAATTTGTTACGTATATGAATCTTTTTATAGCTTTGTGTGACTTTTCTTGTGATATATTCTTCCCACCTAGTATTTTGTCTTGTTTTGATTTTTTTTTTAAGATTTTATTTATTTACTCAACAGAGAGAGAGAGAGCATAAGTGGGGGTGTGGGGAAGGGCAGAGGGAGAAGAGAAGCAAGCTTCCCACTGAGCAGGGAGTCTGACGCGGGGCTTGATCCCAGGACCCTGGGATCATGACCTGAGCCGAAGGCAGATGCTTAACTGACTGAGCTACCTAGGCGCCCCACTCTTGTCTTTAAATGAGACATAGAAACTTTTTTTTTTCTGAGTTTTAACTAAAGTCTTCTGGCCACTTTTTCTCTTTCTACAGAATGAACATGTCAATTACGTAGATGTTGGTGGAGCTTATGTGGGGCCAACCCAGAACAGAATCTTACGGCTGTCTAAAGAATTAGGGCTCCAGACTTACAAAGTCAACGTAAATGAGCGTCTGGTGCAATATGTCAAGGTAAGTCTGACATTTTACTCATGTGATCAGTGGGAGAGCACTGTATTTGGGGAAATACTTGGTTTTGTTTTTAGTTGTTGTTTCTCAAAGCAATTGTGCCAGTAGGTTCTCAGCTTTACGGTAGTATTCCATGTTTTCTTTTTTCTTTTTTTTTTTCTTTTTAAAAACTCCTTGTGGACTCTGGGAATCACTGCCAGGGGTCAGGTCTCAGCTTGTCCCTCCTCCCTATCACCCACTGTAGCCCTTGAAGGCTGCACCCTCACCCCAAGCCAATTGGAGTAGGAGGTGCTCAGGTATTTTGTTTTTGCTTTTCACCGTTTATGGAGAGTGGGGGGGGCGGGGAATTGGGGGGAGCAGGAGTCGCCTGTGGCGGACACACACACACAGAGCCGTAGGCAGCCCCCGGGGCACCTATGAGGCAATTCTAAGGCCCCAAGGAGCACAGTAGGCTAAGCCAGTTCTTAAGATTGAACAGGTTATTCATTCTCATTCTTTTTTTTTTTTTTAAATTTTATTTATTTATTGACAGAGATAGAGACAGCCAGCGAGAGAGGGAACACAAGCAGGGGGAGTGGGAGAGGAAGAAGCAGGCTCCTAGTGGAGGAGCCTGATGTGGGGCTCGATCCCATAACACCGGGATCACACCCTGAGCCGAAGGCAGACGCTTAACCGCTGTGCCACCCAGGCGCCCCTATTCATTCTCATTCTTACCTGACATTTCTTTGCACACTTGATAATTTTCTCTGTGTCAGGCCTTGTCTCTTGGGGAGTCTGGCTGGGTTGTGCAGTTTCTCACTGTGGAAACAAGGTTCTTTCAACTCTGCTGATAATCCATGCAAGAAAAGGGAGCTATTGCCAGTGTTATTCCTTCTTACTGAAGCCAAACATGGTGCATCTGGAGTCTGGAGATGGGCCTTGAGAGGTCAAGTTCTCTGACCTGCCATTGCAGCCCATTTCCTGGAACTAGCATCACGAGGGCAGGGCTCATTTACTCTTTTTTTTTTTTTTTAACATTTATGTATTTATTTGAGAGAGAGAGAGAGCATGGGGGGAGGGGAGAGGAGGGGCAGAGGGAGAGGGAGAGAGTCTTAAGCAGACTGGGCACTGAGCAGGGAGCCCGATGTGGAGCTTGATCTCAACGACCCTGAGATCACTACCTGAGCCAAAACCAAAGGTTGGAGGCTTAACCCATTGCACCACGCAGGCGCCCCTCATTTACTTATTCTAATGCCAGGATTCCCACACCAGTAACCACATCATTTCTCAACAGCTTCACCCCAGGCTCCAGACCCTCAGGGAAATTCTGCTAGTTTGGGATGCTTGGGGGAAGAGTCTGGCAAAACCAAATTCAGAAATCCAGGGACGAATGAAGAAAATGTAAGAGTATAAAAAACGACACGAAGCGTTGATGAACGCTGGCTTCCAGAGGCTTCACGATCACAAAGGGAAAAACCCCTTTGCATCCCCACTTTCTCTTTTCTGCAAGGCCTGGTGTTTCCCTGAACTAGTCAATAATAACAACATCGAGAACGATAGCCACTAACATTTACTGAGCACTTTTAGGTGTATTCGCACTCAACTACTGATGACACAGACGTTCATGGAAATTCACTCTCTAGTCCAACTGGGAAGCAAATGAGTTGATGATTGTCCTGGAACCTGAGCAGACTCATGCTTCTCATCTCTTCCTCTCTAACATTCAGGAGCTGAGAGATTTTTCTTTTCCCTGGAGGCTCCCGGTAAAGAACCAAGTGCTTTTTCTATGCATGAACTCATGACATCACCTTGTTAGGCAGGCTTGATTGTCCCCATTTTACAGAGGAGAAAGCTGAGGTTCAGAGAAGAAAGCAACTTGACAAGGCTATGAAACTAGTAATGGTCTGCCTCCCCCCGAGCTCCTACTGTTCATGAATTCAAGGACTGACTTACAAAGAAGCATATATTTAAGGGAGTAAACTAAATACCATTCTTTTCATTTAAGACATAATCTCATCTAAAGAAAAGATGGGCTCTAAAAATACTATTAAACCATCCTCTCACATTCTTTAACCTGCCAAAGAACACCTATTTCCCCCCAAGATAGACAGCAATGTTAAGGTCAAACAATGGTCAGTGAGAGGTTCATTTATGTTACCTGAATGAGTGCCTTTCTGCTAGTGATTCTAATAAATCGTATCATTTCTGCAATGAGAAGTGGTGTGGTAGATGTTTTTATAATGACCAGGAAGCTGTAAAGTGAAGAGGCCAGATTAGAGAAATTTTATAGTCCATGTAAGATTATTAATAAACCATATAGCAAAAAATAATTCCACTTATTTAAAAATATCTCAACCCTTACTGTTCCGTCCACTTCCGGGAGAAAACATGGACTTTCCCATCACCATAGTGCGTTGGGTTAATAATGCAAATTATCTTTGTGACATGCTCTGCATTGGCTCTCGTGACAACCCCAGCTTTTCTAATTTCCCACAGTGCATTCTTTTCAGTAAGTAACCCCAAAATGGTGGTGGGTGAATCACCAGAAGATTGCCATTGTCTAGTTAAAACTAAGCCATATTAATTTTCCCAGTGTGCAGCCTTTTTTTTTTTCTTTTTGAAGATTTTATTTATTTGAGAGAGAGAGAGAACACAGAGGGAGAGGGAAAAGCAGGCCTCCCGCTGAGCAGGGAGCCCGATGCGGGACTCGATCCCTGGACGCTGAGACCATGACCCGAGCCGAAGGCAGACACCCAACAGACTGAGCCACCCAGGCGCACCCCCTGCCCCGGCCGTGTGCAGCCTTAAAGAATGCCGCAGTTATTTCTTCTGTCAGCAGACTGTAGTGCATCCAGTTTCAATGTATTCTAGGATAATTTTTAGTATTCACCAGAGAATTATTCATGACCTTTGGTAGATTGCGTTGACAGTGCAAACTTTGACACGACAGTGTGGAGTTCCAAGCCTGAGCCTTTGAGGTGAGCAGTGGGGCTAGACATCCAGGGGTATTTTGCACCCTGTCCCTTCCCAGGGAGTCTCTGTCTACTTCATACATAGAAGGTTCACGTCATTCTTGCTAAATTCATTCATCAGTTCAATAAATAGTTACTGTATAGTCTTCTCTGTATAAGATATTGTTCTGGGTTGGAAATGGTGGACACAGGATCAAAGTTTCTGTTTGCATGGAGCTCACCATTAGCTAACATGTCTGCCTGTATCCTTCATGGATCTTGTGAATGGAATACCTATTCTGATTCTTTTTTCTTCAGTTTATTTATTTTTTTTAGTAATCTTTACACCCGACGTGAGGCTCAAACTCAAAACCCCTGAGATCGAGAGTCGCATACTCTACCCACTGAGCCGGCCGGTGCCCTAGTAGATCCTGATTCTTCTAGAATAGATTTTTGAACAGGTTTTACAAATGTGGTGAATTTGATACGGGTCTGTTTAGGAGATCATATCTGATTTGTGAAATTAAATTAACCATGTTGTCTTTACCCTAAAAGGTGGATTTGATGTGGCAGCAGCTAGGTGTGTTTAAAACATTATCTCTTCTTTTCCTCTGGATGGTGTAAGGGAAGCAGATGGACTTGAGTGCTTCTTGGATTGATTGATCCATGACTTGCATTAGTAAATTGGTTGCCCCATCACGATGATTATTTTTATGAGTAAGTTTCTTGGAGTTGTGGAGACTTTTTGTTAAGTTTTGCAGTGCTAAGTCTCGGAGAGGAAGGAAGAAAATATTTTTTCTTATTTTTAAAAATTTTATTTATTTGACAGAGAGAAAGAGAGGGAGAGCACGAGTAGGCAGAGGGAGAGGGAGAAGCAGGCTCCCCGAAGGGAGACGCTTAACGGACCAAGCCACCCAGGTGCCCCTCCTTTTTTCTTTGAAAGGGTTCTTCCAGATCTTAATAATGCATGTATGCTGTAGAGAGAGGAACAGTGCCTCCAGAGATGGAGGAAGGCCTTTTTCAGGCACTGCTCTGCAGGAGAAATTGACACATTTATGCATTCCCACTTTCTCCCCACTTTCACACCCTAAATAAAAATGGAGACTATAAATATATACCACACATTTCTTTTTAGAGAATGGTGTGATACAAATTTATTTAAAACAACATAGGCTTTCCTGATAGTAACAGCTCGCCAGGCAAGTTTTCCTAGTATGGGTTCTTTTCTTCCCACAGCCGGTTACTTGAGGTTTCTATGCCAACGACTGAAATCAAAGGCTTTTCAGAATGTGTGTGTGCTCTGGAATACTAAGTAAAAAATTTTTTTGTTGTTGCTAAGAGGTGAACTCTGTTTTAGCCAGTAGGCCGTGTTGAAAGCCGGGGATTTCTTTTTTCTTAGTTTGTCTTAATGCTTGCCAGAAAAAACGGCGTTATGTGGCCCCTTGCTTTATGATGGAGTGTTTCTTTGGGATTAGGGACATATATTTTTAAGCTGCTTTCAACCTTTCCATACCAAGCCACTGAAAGTTATGCTTTCGCTTTCAAGTCTGCTCAGTAGGACAGGCAAGAAACCAAAGGCTCTTGTAGGGATATTCCTTACTGGTGTCTTTGCCTCCTTTCTTTTAATCACTTAACATCCATCCGTCCTCACTCCATGCATCGGTATTGCCTTTCATCTGTAATGGGCTTCTATTGGTGTCACCTTATTTGAGTGATCCTATGAGGTAATAAGTATTTCCCCCCATCTTACAGATGAGAAAACTGAGGCTGAGAAAGCTTAGGTGCCAAAGGAAGGCTTTCCAGGTCTTGAGTCCAGGGTTCTGTGAGTTAAATCACATCATTCCATATTGCGCAGGCAGAAAGTCAATGTGTAAATCCCTTTAAGAAACCGCTGTGAGGTATGACAAAAATCACCTCACCCAAGAGGGTTCTGGACTCCTAATATGACACTCAGGCAGTAGGGACTCCTGTGGACCTGGCCTGCTGTGGACATAGGCACTGGGAGCCCTATATGGTGTCATTCACCAGGGTGGCTTCTTCTCTCACACCCTGAGCCATAAATCTGGCGTTGCTCTGGCCTTCAGTGAGCGCTTGACTCCTGAGGAACCCCCAGGCCACCCCAGTTAGGCACAGCAGGCTGAAGACCACAGATGGGTTCTATTACTGTGTGAGAATACTAAGTCTAGAGGTCTAGGGCATGGTTTGGAATTGTTAGCTGTATATTCATTTTGTGAAGTGATTTATGTGAACTCATTTGTCAAAGTATGATCGAGATAAGAGTATCTTATTTTATGCCATTATATCCTCCCTGGTTTAAAAAGAAAAAAAAAAAGAATAGAAAGGAAAAAAGAGTGGGGCACCCGGATGGCTCAGTTGGTTGAGCGTCCAACTCTTGGATTTCGGCTCAGGGCATGATCTCATAGGTCGTGGGATCGGACTCTGCGCTGGGCTCTGTGCTCAGTGGGGAGTCTGCTTGAAAATCCTCTCTTTCCTTCTCTCTCTGCCCTTCCTTGCCCTCTAAAAACAAATGAGGCTTTAAAAAAAAAGGAAAAGAAAGAAAGGATTTAAAATAATTTGTATAAGTCAGGATAGAGATAAAAAAACAATTAGATAAGGACAGGCACATGGTAAATGGGCAGGTGCTCATGATAAATTCTGTTTGATCATAGATTATTTGCTTTCTTCTCTAAATTACAGTTATACATGGGTTTTTAAAAGCAGAGAGACTAAACATGTTCATATATTCTCACCTTGATCTATCAAGGGTTTAGTACAGAGATATATGGATGTTGCTTGTAAAAAATAGTTTTTAGTAACTTCCATTCTTTTCCACCCTCCCATTTTAAGAAGACTTCATGTCTTTTTTTTTTTCCGTTTATTTCTTGTATTTACAGGAAAGCGTAATGACAGAAATTCCTCTTAAAGCCTTGTACTGTTTAGAAAGCTAGGTCCGCAATAGCCATTTTCTCTCAAAGCCTCCTTTCTTTTTCCTATAAACTTTCAGGGAGAAATCTCTGATTTAGTTTGTAGAGCATAATAAAGCTTCTACTTGGTTGAAGTGACAGCCCAATATATAGAAAAGTCAGGTTAATTGTTAGATTTTTTTTTCCCTTCCGGTTTTTTTTTCTTTTTTCTTTTTTTTTTTTTTAAAGATTTTATTTATTAATTCGACAGAGATAGAGACAGCCAGCGAGAGAGGGAACACAAGGGGGGAGTGGGAGAGGAAGAAGCAGGCTCACAGCAGAGGAGCCTGATGTGGGGCTCAATCCCATAACGCCGGGATCACGCCCTGAGCCGAAGGCAGACGCTTAACCGCTGTGCCACCCAGGCGCCCCTTTTTTTCTTTTTTAAAAAAATTGTGGGGGCTCCTGGGTGGCTCAGTTGGTTAAGCGTCTGACTCTTCATTTTGGCTCAGGTCATGATCTCAGGGTTGTGGGATCAAGCCCCGCATCAGGCATGGAGCCTGCTTAAGATCCTCTCTCTCCATTTCCCTCTGCCCCTCCCTGCCCCACATGCGCGCGTGCGCTCACTCTCAAAAAAAAAAAATTCTGGTAAAATGCACATAACATAAAAATTTATCTGCTTAACCTTGAGGTGTACAATTCAGCGACGCTAGGTACATTCATATGATTGTGCTCCCATCATCCGTTCACAGAACTCTTTTCATCTTCTTGCTATTCATTTTTAATAGAGGCCAGTTCATTACAGCAGTCCTTTTCTAAGCATTCGTTGAAAAGTGGTCTAGAGTCAGCCTTTGTGACTCAGTGAACTGGCTTTCAGTGGCAGCGCAGAAAGGCGATTCGGTCAGACACAAAGGATTTCTCTAAGGCTGTGGAACTTTGCGGTCATCTCCTCAAGTGGGGCCTCGGCGTTGCTGTTAATGGCCAGTGGAAGCGTCCCATAAGCATCTTCCTCAAGAGAAAATGCTCTAGTCTCCATGATAACCCAACTGCTAGAGGTTCTGAGCTTTCAGGTTCAATGTTGCCAGTTTGAGGTCAAAATCTTTTTCCTCCCCCTACTTTCTACTTCCTCCCTGTTCCCCCCGCTGCAGCCCCTACTTTACCCCAGACCATGCACCCACTATCCTAGCCCAAAGACTTAATCATTGGTCCTGAAGTTTCAAACTTGTGTAGAGTAGCCTTCTTTTTTTTTAAGATTCTTTTTTTTAAGATTTTTTTAAAATTTATTTATTCAACAGAGAGAGACAGCCAGTGAGAGAGGGAACACAAGCAGGGGGAGTGGGAGAGGAAGAAGCAGGCTCATAGCGGAAGAGCCTGACGTGGGGCTCGATCCCATAAGGCCGGGATCACGCCCTGAGCCGAAGGCAGACGCTCAACTGCTGCGCCACCCAGGCGCCCCTAGAGTAGCTTTCTAACAGCTGAAGCCTGAAACACCCTTGAACAGCCTTCTAAATCTCATACCTGGTGCATTCTAAGGCATGGGATTTACAAGGACGTTGAGCACACATTGACCCAACCAGAAAGTCTTTGCTTTCATTGCCCTGTTCTGCCGTTTAATGGGATCGATGCTGCCACATGTAGCCCTCTATTTCAGGCCTGGACTCTTAGCTTTTTCACTTCTGTGTCAAGCTCATTGAACAAATACCTTTTGAAAACTGGGTGGACCGCTGAGTTTTCGTAAGTGGCAGTTTTCCTTACTTTAGAGATGGGAGGAATTTGTAAGGATGCACATGTTTGGTTCAAGGTGCTCCAGAAGTGTGTGTGAGAAAGAGAGACAGACAGATTTGAAAGCCTAGTTGATAACTAACCTTAGCAAACACAGACCTTGAAACTGAAGAGACAAATGAGGATCTTAATGTGAATACCTTCTATCTGAGCAGTCCAGTGCTGCTTTCATACCACTTCCTTTTGTTGTTTCCTTTGTGTTTGGGTCTCATGCAACCAGAAGAAGAAAATTCTAGGTGGAATGGCAGAAAATGTGAATGTTAATTACAGTTAAATGTAATGAACACTTTGATCCCAAATGCTGTGGAAATGAGTCCTTTCCATTTAAAGCCCTTTTCTCATGTCAGGTTTTTCATACAGGGGGATCGATTTCTGAACGACTAGTCCATTTCCTTTTATTCTGACAGCGCTCGTGCAATTTGTCAGACTCAAATGATACACTGGGAACCTCAGGCTGAGATTTAATTTTGTATGTTTGCCAAAGTACCCAGTGGCCTAGTTTCCACAGCCATATCCTGCAGATAAATGTCTCTGAAAAAAACCTCAGGCTTCAGAGACAATGGGAAGAAAGCGCCACTGGCCCACACTTGCTGCCCAGCAGGAGTCGTACGTACAAGCTGACTGGAGGCACGGAAGTGGGCACAGTCGCTGATCTACATAATCATAGGGGCCAGCGAAGTCCTGAGTATCGGTGACTTTTCCCAGTTCGTAGATTTTTAAAAAATCCTTCTCTGATGTTCAGACGTGGGGAAGATGGTGCTGAGGCTCTAATGGCTCCCAGTCCCCTCTCCCTCCCACGTCTCCCCATCATGATCCTGGGGCAGCCCCCCCGCTGATGTAACTCTGCAGCCTGCCTCTGCGCTGTCGCTGGGATACGCAAGGTGAATGCGCTCAGTTAACAGCCAGTCTGGCAAGAAGCTCTGCTTCGCACTTGACCCTCTCTCCCTGCTCTGACTTACTTCTCTTTGTACTGCCTGGTTCCTATTGACTCACTGGTGTGGGGTGACGTACGTTCTTGCTCAGGAGACGTCCACATGAGGCTGTATTCCCATTAGGAGCATTTGGAAAATAAATCCTCTGGCTATCAGGGCTCCTCTTCCTAGGCCCTGTCTTCCTGTGTTCCCTTGGGCCCCCGAGGGTGCCAGCCAGAATAGGAAGAAAACATGCCTAAGGAAATATTTTCTTTTTTTTTTTTTTAAGATTTTATTTATTTATGTGACAAAGAGACAGCCAGCGAGAGAGGGAACACAGCAGGGGAGTGGGAGAGGAAGAAGCAGGCTCCCAGCAGAGGAGCCCGATGTGGGACTCGATCCCAGAACGCCGGGATCACGCCCTGAGCCGAAGGCAGACGCCTAACGACTGCGCTACCCAGGCGCCCCAAGGAAATATTTTCTAAGCGACATTAATCCCAACAGTGCTTTGCAAGAGAGGGGGTTTCTTGGCCAGATACATTGTGGGAATGCTTCATGTTCTATCCCTATCATTGAGTGCCAAGATGTCTGTTAGCAACTTAGGGGTCTTATGAGGATGAGCAGAAAAAAAAATTTTTTTAAATTAAAAAGAAAAGCTGTTTCACTGTAAGTCGGGATTTCCCGGATTCATGACCATGGAACCCATTTTTATATAGCATCCATAAGGAGCAGAGTGAGAAATGCTCACATAAGAAATGGTTTTAGACATTTTCATCTTTTTCTCTTCCCTTCAATACCTTACACATAGGGAGTTCTAGTAAATCTGATGGTAGTATTGATTATGGCTATTTTAGAAAAAATGATGATTAGAAAAAAATGATGAATGGAGTTCATCATTAAAAATCAGTGCTAAATTGCCATTCATTAGAAGATCTTGTCTGAGGTGAGAAAAGAGGGAGTCATTTCTGTAGAAAGAGGCTGGACTCTTTCTGGAGCCTGGAGGAGCTAGATGTGATATCAGATGGGCTATACATGTAAGAATTGTATTGTCCTCCCCTTTTTTAAAGATTTTATTTATCCATTTGAGAGAGAGAAAGCAAGGGTGAGAGAGGAGAGAGCACAAGCAGGGGGAGAACAGAGGGAGAGGAAGAAGCAAACTCCCCGCTGAGCCCCATGTGGGGCTCATCCCAGGATCCTGAGATCATGACCTGAGCCTAAGGCAGACACTCAACCAACTGAGCCACCCAGGCGCCCCTGTATTTACCCTTTTATTCCTCCATTTAACGAGCGTTTCTCGGAACCTTGGTATATACAAGGCAGTGCAGGAGATATAAATGTGTGTGAGGCATAGCCCCTCTCGGGTGTGTTGAAACTAAGTCGGGAAAGTTCTTACATAAATCAGTTTAATAGGGTAGAAAAGAGTGACGTGCCATGGGCAGCAAAGTGCTTTAGTCTGCCAGAGGAAGCAGAAGTCATTTCCAACTTCTGCTGCGAGGTAGGATCTTTGGGACCATGTTTCTCTCAGAGCTGTATTTACTCATGCCGACAACCTCCACACCTAGAAAGTACATCCTAATAGTGGAGGGTCCGGCTCAGGGGCGCTGCAGGTCCCATCTTCCTGACATGGAGACTGAGGCACGGAGGGGGTGGACGGGGGAGTCTAAACCAAGAGCGTGGAGTCATGAACTCTGCTTCTGCCTCTGCCAAGGCTCCAGCTGGGATTAATTATACATGTACACACATCTACCCACATATATGTTATACACGCACACACACCCACATATATGTTATACAAGTACACACATATATACCCACACACGTCAAAAATCTAATATAAACATAACGTGGACCTCTGAATATCTCCAAAGACGTAGTGAACTTGCTAAATTCATCAAAAGCTGCCCAAAGATATTACCCTGTGTTGCATCTCACTTATGATGATCACAAGATTTTAATTAGGAGCAAGGAAAACCAAGAGAAATCAGACGTGAAACCCATGCATGATAATATCAAAGACGTAACAGACAAGAACAAAACAAGTAAATGATTTTTTTTAAAGGTTGATTATTTATTTATTTGAGAGCGAGCGAGAGAGGAAGAGAGACAGAGATGGCGACAGAGCCTGATTTGACTTTGGCCGTCGTCAGTCCTTAGGGACATGCAAGTCAAAACTACAGGGAGGTACCCCTCTGCCCCCAGCAGGGTGGCTAGGATCACAAAGTCAGTGAGAAGTGGTGGTGAGGAAGTGGAGCTATGGAAAACCTTCATCCGACACTGGTGGGAACGTAAAATGCTGCTGCTGCTTTGCCAAGTAGTTGTGGGCTCTTCTTCAAAATGGGGTGGGGGGAGGATGGAGAGTGACTGTTAATGATTAAGGGTTCCTTCTTCAGGTGACAAAAATGTTCTAAAATTAGATGCGGTGAGGGACACGCAACTCTGTGAATGTACCAAAAAACCCCATTGAATTAGACACTTTAATGGCTGGATTATCGAGTATGTGCATTTTTAAAAAGATTTTAGTTATTTATTTGAGAGAAAGAGCAAGCACGAGCTGGGAGAGGGAGGCAGAGGGGGAGGGAGAAGCAGAATCCGTGCTGAGCAGGGAGCCCGATGTCGGGCTCGATCCCAGGACCCCGGGATCATGACCTGAGCCACCCAGGTGCCTCTCGAGTTATGTGAATTATGTCTTAATAAAGCTGTTCTGGAAACACAGCCACTCATCCTCACAGTGTAACATTTTCATCTTTTTTTCTAACTGCCTATTTCTGCTGAGTTAGTGGCATTTGTGAAAGAGGAGAAAGGTCTGTCAATTATCTTTACTTAACCCAGGAGCCTCCGGAAGAGCTCATACTGCTGCTGTCTTAATTGCTTTGTTTGTAATTTCTGTATAGAACTAGAGTTCCTTGGGAAAGGCGACTTAACTCTTCATTGGAAACCTTTCATTCTTGACGCCGTGGCGTCATTTGTACGTGAGCTATTGGTTGTCTTTTTTCCCCGAGATGGGACTGCACAGCTCACATGCTGCTGCATCGGCTCACAGCCGTTCAAGTCCCGAGAGAGGCACTGAGACTAAGATGAAGTATCAGGTCATGAGCAAACACCCGGGAACGTGCTGCCAGCCCTTGAAAGTCGTGCAAGAAGTTGTACATTACAGTTGGGAAGTTCTCTTCAATATGGAGGGAGCAGACGCGTGGAAACTGCAAACCATAACACTGTGCAAATAGAACAAATCCATGTGTTGGCTGAGTTCCCCCGGGAAATGGGTGGGCGCGGGCCGGTGAGGGGGGAAGGGTGAGGGTCAGACCCTGGGGAGGCAGTGGATGGAGGGTTTTGGAAAGAAGGATGGACACTGGTTGGAGACTTGCGGCAAGCTGCACAGTACGATGGGCTAGATGTTCCCATGTTAGGGTGGCTTGTTTTCGGTAGAGTAGAATGATGTAGGTTTGAAGAGAGCTTGGCTAACTAAACTGCATTTGGAAAGCAGAAGAAAATGACTTTTTTTTTAACTCCTAATAAAACACAGTGCTGCCATCCTATTTAATTGGGTGTCTTTTCAGATGATTTCTTTAGTTAAAGCATTATTAAGTACTGTAGAAAAGAAACCACCAAAAGATTTCTCTTATGTGCTTGTCAAAACACTGGGACAAGAAGGATGCCAAGGAATTCATATGAGTTGGGCAGGCTTGTTTCTAAACCAGTCTAGAACATATCTGTTTATTTTCAAGATGATTAAAAAATATTTGGCAGCTTTCCTCAGGGGCCTGTGATGCTCTTTAATAACACCCACTTCCTTTTGTTTAACTAAAACCTAAAAGTACAAAGAGCTGAAACTCTCCAACACGCCAATCAGTAAACGTTACTCGCTTACTCTAAACTTGGGTTTATTTTATAAGACCAACAATAAAGAATGCTGTGGGGGCTGTAAACTGTCGTCTCCTGGCGATAGTCTCTTGTTATTAGGAACATCAGTACATTGAGGATGTGGTTTCTCAAAGGGATTTAAGTATTTTGGGCACAGTTCCAGGGACATTGTGTCCTAGTCGACCTCAACAATTTCTACTGTGTCAGAGACACTGTGCTTTAGAGATTAAAGGCCACTTTGGAAGCGTTGGAAGGCTTCAGAGTATAGGTACAAAATGAACTTGACCTTTACTCAAGATTTTTTTCCTTTTATTTTCCAAGAGCAGTAGCCATTTGGAAGTATCGAGAAAGTACTGACCCCTTTGTCAGAAAACTGTACTGTCACATTTACGAGCTTGGGAAGTTTGGGTTTGCAGGCTGTTCTCACTCCATCAGGAGACAGCTCCAGGCCCTGCCACCGCACTGCTTTAGGGATTCACACACGCAAAATGTTGTCTTGAGTTGCCTAGTTTAGAAGCAGGCCATGGAGGAAATAAGCCTTCCAGGGTTTCTGAGAAACCAAGAGGTGACATAGGTGCCTGTTCCCACATATATGCATTTCTTTAGCAGACTTAGGTTTTCTTTCTTTCTTTTTTTTTTAAGATTAATTTATTCATTTGAGAGAGAGATAGAGCATGAGCGGGAGGGGCAGAGAGAGAACCTCAAGCAGACGCCGCACCAAGTGCAGAGCGCAACGCAGGGATTCGATCTCATGATCCTGAGATCACGACCTGAGCCAAAACCAAGAGTCAGACGCTTAGCTGACTGCACCACCGAGGCTCCCGAGATTTAGGTGTTCTATGGAATAAGAGCAGAGAAGCCAGACATGAAGAGTGAAACTGACTGATGAAATCCCTTTATCAACTTGGTGCCTCCGTCAACAGAATAAAAATTAATGTTGTACGGGGCACCTGGGTGGCTCAGTCGTTAAGCGTCTGCCTTCAGCTCAGGGTGTGATCCCGGAGTCCTGGGATTGAGCCCCACATCGGGCTCCTCTGCTGGGACCCTGCTTCTTCCTCTCCTACTCCCCCTGCTCATGTTCCATCTCTCGCTGGCTGTCTCTCTCTCTGTCAAATGAATAAATAAAATCTTAAAAAAAATTAATGTTGTAGTTGGCCTTTATGATCTTCTTTAAAAATTTCCATGGCTCCCGTTTCTAAAAAGATTGTCACGCGGGACTCCTCTCTCCTTGGATTCTTTACTTCTCCTGCCACCTCTTTGTTTATCAAGGCTCAGATCGTGGGGTCTTTAGGCCGTGTGTGAAATGAGACTCTGGTTGGCATCAATCAGATGATTGAGCATGTTTGTTTTTATAAAAAAAAAATTTCTTTTCAAAGCAAAGATCAGTTTTGTATGAGACTGTTCCTTGAGTATAAATACATTTTACAGAGGAAAATGTAGACTTTCCCCGATTTCAATGAAGGGAATAACTGTAATGAGAACCCGCTGTTCTGTAGGCTGTCTGTGAACTGTTAGCCCGTCGGCCTCCTCTCTGTAGCTAGTGTAGCATTCTGGGCAAAATATCTGCCCATTTTTCTCCAGACGTGCTTCCTCATTTTCCAGGGTTGCTGCTGTTTCCTCAACAGCCAACTTATACCCCAGAGCTTCTTCGTCTCCATTTTTACTCCGTAGAAACATAAAGATGGTGTGGAAGATTTCTAAGTTTCACATTTCCAAACTCTCCTTCATCCAGTTGGGAAGGTTAAGACGTCTCTAGAACAAAGCTATCTCCGCATTCTATCAACCCTATAGGAAGGCCAGAAAGCTTAATTAATGTCTATGAGCTAAGGCTTCGGGAACAGGAAATTTCCGTTCTACTGTTTTCCAGCTAATATCCCTGGGCTTTAGTTTCCTCATTTATAAGATGGAAGTATTAGTAGTGCTTGCCTCCACAGGGCTGGCGTGAGATAATATGCATATGAAGAGCTTAGCCAGCGCCAGGCATGGAGAAAGATCTCAATAAATGTTAGTAATAATGGTGGTGATCGGGGGGTGATGATAAAGGTTCGGAGTCTTGGCGAGTCGTACTGCAGCATTACAACAGGGCATGTTTCAGATAAGAAATCCGATCACATAATCTGCCAAGGTTATTTGAATTTGCTACCGTGGCAGGCAAAATTACTTGTCACTTAATGGCTGCTGTATATCGTTACTCAGTTGAAGAGTGCGTGTGTGCACGCATGCGTGTGCAAGTGTGTGCACATGAATGCAAGTGCTGTTAGCTCTGGTGTCCCTGCCTTGATGGTCAGGAGTTTGGCTTTAGCTCCCCTCCCCCCCTTTTTAAAAAATTCAACACAGTTCTTAATATTGTGCGGTACACACAGTAGGCTTTCTGCAAATATTGAGTACGTTTTTATTTGATAAAAAGTAAGAATCTCATGCAAAATTGAATGAGTAGACACTATTTTGATCTTACGAGTGTTTTATTTTTAGAGGAACTAAACTAGGAGTAAAACGTTTGAAAATACCTGGACCTGGTCTCTTTTCCCAAGGATTCGCTCTTGCCTCACTCCCACGTTTGCCTAGCACAGGACTTGTCACACGATGGAAATGAAGTCAGTGTGGCAAATAATTAGCTGTCTTTATGTTAGAGGTCCGGGTACCAAGCAATAGAAAGCCGACTCCGGCTAACAAGAGGGGATTTAGCAAAAGGATATCAGAGGGCCCACAGAATCAACGGGAAGCTGGAGGGCCACATTTAGGAATAAGCAGCGATCAGGGGAGCTCTGGCAAGTTAGGGGCAGGAAGCACAGCCATGGCTTTGAGAACAGGAAGCATCTGCATAGAGAGATGCCAGATTTAGCTTGCTTCTGTTGTTGGGTGACTCATTCCAGGGTCAGGGTGTGTGTGATTGGCCAAGCTTAGCTGACAGGCTCACAGCCTGGCTGCGCCAGAAGCCAGAGGGGGTGGAGAAAGGATCTAGCCCATCGCCTGCGATAATGGGAGATGATACCCAGGACCATCCTCCCTACACATCTATCCACAGACGAGGAGAAGCAGTTTCCCAGAAAGGAACCAGGATAATATTGGAAAAGGAACATGGATGCTGGGCAGCCAAAAAAATGTCAAATGCCCTTTGTTCTGTTTCTCATGTTTTGCTTCTTGACTTCAGGCATGGTTGGTAGTCTAGCCAGTCCTTATCTAGCCTGTGTGAACCCTAAAACTCAGCCTGAGCTGTTCTGCTTTATTGTTGCAGTCTTCTTTTTTTTTTTTTCTTAAGATTTTATTTATTTATTCGACAGAGATAGAGACAGCCAGCGAGAGAGGGAACACAAGCAGGGGGGGTGGGAGAGGAAGAAGCAGGCTCATAGCGGAGGAGCCTGATGTGGGGCTCGATCCCATAACGCCGGGATCATGCCCTGAGCCGAAGGCAGATGCCCAACCGCTGTGCCACCCAGGCGCCCCTGTTGTTGCAGTCTTCTGCGTGGGCCAAGGACAGTCCTCTGTGTCATCGTCCTGCTCTCATCGGAGTGGGAGGATTCCTCCAAAGAGATGAGCTAGGAACTCAAGGGTTGAGAATATTGTGGCATCAGCATTAGATATTAGGAGGAGCTACCTTTATTTATTTATTTTTTCTATACAAGTAGAAGGAAGTTCACAGCTATTATTGCCTGTAAATTAAAAACAGCACAACACCAGGGGGATTTTGCTAATCAGATTGAAATTTGGGGCCTGTATAGGTGAAATGTATTTAGTTTGCAAATGGCTCTTATGTTGGCTGGGTTTTGTTTTTTAGAATACCATCCTAATTTAAGGGATTCTTCTTTGCTTTTATGTTGTAGGGGAAAACTTATCCGTTTCGGGGAGCCTTTCCTCCAGTGTGGAATCCCATTGCCTATTTGGATTACAACAATTTGTGGCGGACAATGGATAACATGGGGAAGGAGGTAAAGTGTGTGTTCAGCTTACACATGACCTGTTACTAACATAACAACAGCAACTGTTTAATATCCTTCCAATAGTGCAGGGAACATTGCTCTGGACACTCATACATATCATTTCCAATGCACCCAGCTTCACTCTGCCAACTTGGTAGCATTTCCACTTGCAAGGAAAATGAGTGCTGAGGGGCAGTGGTAATTTTCCCAGCACCACACAGCGAGAGAAGCAGGATTCAAACCCACACGTCTCTGATTGTAATGCCTGTGTGCTTTCAACTCTATGCCACTGAAAATTTGGGTGACATATTTTTGCCAGGTCTCCTCCTCATAGTTGCCCTATCCATGTGTGATGCCACTTTATATAGTGAAGGAAAGAGGGATTTATTCCCTCCAAGTTTTTTTACTTAGGCCCAGGCTCCATAAGATCACTCTCTCACACTTAAATTGGGGACTTAAAATGGGTGTTGGATTTCAATAATAAGGATCATCATCATAATTACATATTAATTTATATACACATTTATATGTAATTCCTGCTCCCTTTTCTTGCATCATCATCATCATCATTATGGCGACAGCATTAAGGCATAGAATGCAGAGTACCTACCCATCCCAGCCCCACCACTATCTATATTAGAATTCCGTGCCAATCACACATTCCAACACAGACCCAGAGACTGGTTTTCAGAGGTTCTCCTGAAGGCCTCTTGGCAGGGCAGTGGGCAGTAACCATCACACCTGAATGTGGACCCTTCTTCCTCTTCAGATTCCAGCAGATGCACCATGGGAGGCCCCACATGCTGAGGAATGGGACAAGATGACCATGAAAGATCTCATCGATAAACTCTGCTGGACAAAGTAATCTTGACTATTTAAATTTTACTTTTAATCTTTCCTTTGGATCCTTTCTGTCCTATCTTGAACTGCAGTGTTTTTCTTTTCTTTTCTTTTTTTTAAAGATTTTATTTTTTAAGCACTCTCTCCACCCAACGTGGGGCTTGAACTCACAACCCCAAGATCGAGAGTCGCATACTCCCCCACCTGAGCCAGCCAGGCGCCCCTGCCGTGTTTTTCTTAATAAGTTATAGGAAAAAAGTTAAGAGGAAACCTAATGATCTTTCAGTCAGTAGCAACTTAGAGGGAACTTTAGACACTTGGGAGAGGATTTGAACATAAAATTAATTTAAAACATTAAAAAAAAGGAGGTGAATGAAGTGGAATTTTTTTAATGAAAGGGCTATGTGATTTGCAATAAAACAAGTAATTGTGTATTCAGATTATATAGCAGTCAGCTACAGAAGCAATTTGGAAAGATATTAAAGTAATTCCATACAGATATAGAAAAATATGGAACTGAAGGCAAGCTAGTCTATATTAATGAAAAATATAAATTTTATAATGTTTTCAATGAGAACCTGTGTAATGAGTTGAGTTACTTACAGGTTGTTTAGTCAGCTTTCTGGGCTTGCTATGTGAAGTCACTCTAGCCATCGGCGAGGAATTGTGGTGAGTGTGTTAGGCATGGCCCCAAAACTCATGGAGTTAGTATTCTTCTAGCAGGAGAGACTGACATTATGTACATAATTCCATAATGCTGCTAGAGTGACTGTAACAGGGATCTTCACCTGAGCGTAAGGAAGAGATTCCTGGATGCAGCCATCTTTAAACATAAACCAAGGACTTAGTGCATCAACTAAAAACGAGGCACAGAGGATGCGAGGAGATAGGAAAGGGTGGATGGTTTGGGGGACAAGGTATCTTCCAAGAATGCCACAAAGTGGATGAGGGAGAGAGAGAGGAAAGATGGATGGTGTAGAAGGAAGTGTCTTCCAGAAATGAGCCATAGTATTTGGGGATAGACAGGAAGGAAGGATGATGTGGGAATATGAAATCTACAAGGAATGTGCCACAGCGGATTGGGGGAGACCAGATGGATGGATAGTATGGAGATGACATGTTCCATAGCAGATGGGGAGAGACAGAAAGGGCGGATGGTGTGGGGGAATGGTATCTTCAAGGAATGAACCACAGTGGAAAGGGAAGAAACGAAAGTTGGATGGTGTACATGAATGGTATTGTCCACGGATGAGCCACAGTGTATGCCAGTAGACAAAAAGCCTGGATGGTGTGTGTGGGGGGAAGGTATCTTCCAAGAATGACCCAACTGATAGGGGAGAGAGTAAGAATGAAATATGTGAGGGGATGGCATCTTCTAGGTATGAAACACAGTGGACTGGGGAGACAAGAATGGATGTTTGGTGGGATGGTATCTTCCATAAGTGAGCTTAATCCATGGAGTGAGACAGGAAAGGTTGATGGTGTGGGGGAATGGTATCTTCCAGGAATGAGCCACTATGGATGGGAGAGACAGGAAAGCTGGATGGTATGGGGGTGGTATGTTCCAGGAATGAAGCATAGTGGATGGTGTGTAGAAATGGTATTTTCCAGGGATGAGCCATTTGATGGGGGAGACAGAAAGAGTGGAATATGTGAGAAGGTGGTATCTTCCAGGAATGAGCCACTTGGATGCGGGGGTGGGAGATAGGAAAGCTGGATCATATGGGTTGATGGTATCTTCCAGGAAGGTGCCAAATGAATGGGGACAAAGGAAGAGAGGATGGTGTGGGAGGATGGTTTCTCCTAAGAATGAACCATAGTGGAGGGGGGCAATAGGAAGGCTGGATGGTGTGAGGCAATGGTAACTCCCAGGAGTGAGCCACATGGATGGGAGGAGAAAGGAAGGATGGATGGTGTGGGTATATTTTATCTTCCAGGAATGAGTGACATGGATGGGGGGACAGGAAAGGAGGATTGTGTGGGGTGATGGTATCTTCCAGGAAGGAGCCAGTGCAAGTGGGTAGGCTGGAAGAGTTGATGGTGTGACCAGATGGAACGAGCCACAGTGGATGGGGGAGGAAGAGAAGATGGTGTGGGAGGATGGTATCTTCCAGGAATAGGCCATGGTGGATGGTGGGTGGGGGGAAGATGACAGTAAAGATGATTGGATGGTGGGATGGCATCTTCCAGGAATAGCCATTGTCTATGGAGGTAGATAGGAAGATTGGATGGTGTTGAGGGGTGGTATTTTCCAGGAATGAGCCATAGTGGATTGCGGGAGATAGGGAAGAGAGGATGGTATGAAAAGATGGTATCACCGAGGAACGAGCTACAGTGACTATGGGGTGGGGGGAGTCAGGAAGGCTAGATAATGTGGATGCAAGGTGTCTTCCAGGAATGAGCGTCAGTGGATAAGAGAGACAGGAAGGATATATAGTGTGGGGGGGAATGGTATCTTCTGGGAATGAGCCAGTTGACTGGGGAGACTGAAAGGATGGTTGATGCGGTGCGTAGTATCTTCCAGGAATGCACCAATTGATGGGGGGTATAGGAAGAGTAGAAACAGTTGAGGGGTGAGGGGATGGTATCTTCTAGGAATGAACCACTGTAGGGGGAGAGAGGAAGGGTGGATGGCTAGAGGGGAAATTTATCTTCCAGGAAGGAATAGTAATGATGGAGATGGGGGAGGGGTACTGGGAGACTGGATAATATGGTGACAACTGTCATCTGGGAAACAACACAGTGAATGTGGGAGACCTGAGGGAAGATGGAGGTTGGAGGATGGTATCTTCCAGGAATGAGCCACAGTGTATGGGGGAGAGGGGAGACAGGATGGTTGGTGGTGGCTGAGGGCATGATATTTTCCAGGAATGAGCCACAGGTTATGGGGGAGACATGAAGGTTGGATTGGTATCTTCTAGGAATGAGCCATATAAATGGAGGAAGACAGGAAGAGTGGGTGGTGAGGGTGCATGGTATCTTCCAGGAATGAACCACATGGATAGGGGGAGTCAGCGGAGATGGATGTGGTGGGGAATGTTATCTTCCAGGAATGAGCCATAATCCATGGGGGTAGACAGGAAGGATGTATGTGTGTGTTGGGGCGGGGGGAGGCAGTGACATCTTCCAGAAATGAGCCACAGTAAATGTAGGAGATGGGAAAGCTGGATGGTATGGGAGAATGGTATCTACCAGGAATGAGCCTTGGTGGCTGGAGAGGAGAGAGGAAGAGGATGAGGAGATGGAACCACCCAGGAATGAGCTACAGTGACTGTGGGGGGAGATATGAAGGGTAGATCATGTGGGAGCATAGTGTCTTCCAGAAACGAGCCTCTGTGGATAGGAGACACAGGAAGGATGGATGGTGTGGGGGGATGATATGTTCCAGAAGTAAGCAATAATGGATGGCAGGGGAGAGGGTGAGTGGATGGTGTGGTAAGATGGTATCTTCTAGGAATGAGCCATTATGGATGGGGGAGGCAGGAATGTTGGATGGTGTGGAAAGATGGTATGTTCCAGGAATGAGCCATAGTAGAATGGGGGGAGACTAGAGGTGTGGCTGGTGTGTTGGGAAGGTTGCTCCCACAAATGAGCTACATGGGTGGATGTAGATGGGGGAGGGTAGACGGTGTGGGAGGATAGTATCTTCCAGGAATGAACCACAGCGCATGGGGGGAGACAGTAAAGATGCGTGGTTTGGTGAGGTGGTATCTTCCAGGAATGAGCCATAGTAGATGTTGAGGAATAGGAAGGGTGGATGGCCTGTTGCGTGATGGTATCTTCCAGGAAGGAACCACAGTGACTCAGGTATGTGGTGGTGGGGGGAGCTACAGGAAGGATACATGGTCTAGGGGATGGTATTTTCTGGCAATGAGCTACAGTGATGGTGGATAGGAGACAGGAATAGGGATGATATTGGAGGCATGGTATCTTCCAGGAAGGAGCCATAGTGGTTGGAGGAGACAGGAAAAGTGGATGGTGTGAGGGGATGGTACCATCTAGGAATGAGCCACAGTGACTGTGGGAGGAGACAGGAAGGGTGAATGATACGACAGTTAGGTAACTTCCAGGGATGAGGTGCGGGGCATGAGTGTAGACAGCATAGGGGAGTGATGTTGAGGGATGGTATCTCAGGAATGAGGAAGGTTTAGGGGAGATACAAAGAGTGAAGGTTGGTAGGGGAGTGGTGCCTTCCAGAAATGATTCACTGTGGATGCGGGAGACCACAGGGAGGGATGGCTGTGATGGGTGGTATCTTCCAGGAATGAGGCACCGCGAATGCTGGGAGATAGGATGGGTGGGTGGTATGGGGGGTATCATTTTCCCTGTAGTGAGAACAGGAAGCAGCTCTTGAAGGCCGGAGATGGGGAGATGGGCATGTTTTTGCAGTGATATGACAGTGTACCTGGTATGACTGTAAGGGTGCCACGAGAAAGCGATGTAATCAGAGGGCGGAGAGCTGGTTGAGAGGCTGATGGTGGAAGACAGAGCGGCCACGATCAAGATTTTTGACTTTTGCCATGAATGCCATTGCAAGGTTTTATGAAGAGCGGTTTGGTTTGGTTTGGTTTGGTTTTGCGTTGTCCAGAGACGTCATTGGCTGTAATGTGGCAAAGGATCAAAAGGGGCTGTAGTCATAAACCAGGTTGGGGGGCGCCACGACCGTTGTGACCCCAGTGAGGGATGTGGGTGCACTGGAGCAGGGTGGGGGCAGCGGAGGTGGAGAAGAGAGGACAGTTGTCCACATAAATGAGAACTGTATCTTGAGCGATCCCTCACCAGCATCTTGACCCCCTCGCAGACGGTACCAGAACGTATATATTTGGAGCAAACCCATACCTGCCTCAAAACAAAGGGAAAGGTGTTGTTTCACCAGGAATTAAAATACGCATTCCTTCAGGGGCTGAGCCCGTGAGGGTTGGTTGCTTTGTTGGTTTTTTTCCCCAAAAGCAGCGCGAACGCTTTTGGAGCATACCGAATTGTGTTTTACAAAGTCGCTGTCCTGTGAAGCATGAATGTGTCTATGCCTGATTGTCGCCTTTGTCACGTGACCAGGACTGCTAGGCGGTTTGCATCGCTCTTTGTGAACATCAACGTGACCTCTGAGCCCCACGAGGTGTCGGCGCTGTGGTTCTTGTGGTACGTGAAGCAGTGCGGAGGCACCACTCGGATATTCTCTGTCACCAACGGGGGCCAGGTACGCAGCGCCCATTCTCAGCCTGTAACTTCATCTGTGGTTCTGCCCTCTCCCTGGAAGCCAGCTTCATGACCGCTTCCGTGTCTGGGAACGTGGGTGGATTTGAGACACGACTTTTTTTTTTTTTTAATGATTTTTTATTATATTATGTTAGTCACCATACAGTACATCCCCGAGAGACACGACTTTTTGAAATGATTTCAACAAACGTGCCCCAAACCAAAAGCTCCCCTTTCCTTTTCTCGTTCCTGGAGATCTGTTCACAGCTCAAGAATGTTTTGTTTGGAGCGAATTGGGTTTTGGGAATTCGGGTCCTTCCTTTTTTGGGAGGTAGGTAAAGTTCGTCTCTGTCTGTGGGAGGAGCTAAATGACGACGCTCAGCTAATTCTCAGAAACTTCTAGAACTGGTAAAACGATCGTACTTCGAGTCCTCTCTGTTGCGGACAGACTGTGTCCCACAGTGCAAAGTGTAGTGTCTTTCTCCACTAAGTGAAGAATTCCTCTCCTCGGGCGACCTCCAGAACTCCCTAAGTTGGTCTTGTGGCCCCAAGAGGTGTCGGCCCCTTGACCCTAAGCCTTAGGAAATGCGGGACAGTTGCATCTTGGAAGTATCTTTATACTTAGAAATTCCACATTGCTTCGTTTGGCCTGTATTTTACTTTCTGAGCTATGGTGACCGATATTTGATATTTATAGCCCCCGTTGCCTGCCTTCTCCTACAGGAACGGAAATTTGTGGGTGGATCGGGTCAAGTGAGTGAACGGATAATGGACCGCCTCGGGGACAGAGTGAAGCTGAGGCGTCCTGTCACCTTTGTGGACCAGTCAGGTGACAACATCATCATCGAGACATTGAACCATGAACTTTATGAGGTAATTCAGCCTAGGCCCAAGGAGCGTATATTGAATAGGCTTCGTGTCTTCTGCAGCTTCTAACCAAATATAATCCAAGCAGTGGTGTGATTAACGTTGGTATGTCTCCAACTCTGTCTTCCAAATTGCCATTTTGAGTTGACCTGCCTTGTTCTGTTGTTCTGCCTCACAGTGGCCTCATTTTGTATGTGGTTGCTGCTCGGGGTCATTCTAAATGATAAATGTGAGGTTTTCCCCCCTCTGTGAAGACCGAGACTCACACGTTTGAGGTGATATTTTTGTGTCTGTGTCTTTTAGTGCAGATACGTAATTAGTGCCATCCCCCCAACTTTGACTGCCAAGATACACTTCATCCCAGAGCTTCCACCAGAAAGAAACCAATTAATCCAGCGTCTTCCGATGGGGGCCATTATAAAGTGCATGATGTATTACAAGGACGCCTTTTGGAAGAAGAAGGGTAGGCTGCGCTTACTCACGTTTAAATTGTGTTAAGTGAAGGGACCACACTCTCTTTAGGGACCTTCTAGTAGACCCCGAACAGAAAAAAGATGACAAAGATCAGTATTTTTAAATTGGCAGAGAAAGGATCAGAAATGTCAGTCTGGCCATCTCTTCACAGCCCCTGGTGTGGCACAAAATGACCCCAAGAGCACTTGCTGTCAGTGAAAGGGAAGGGAGAGTTCCCGCCAAGTGGCGGGGGCACTGTTGGCCTGGTTCCTGGCGTATGTCCTGCCCCTTACTCTAAATGAGACAGTGACCCAAGGGGGTCCAGTGCGAAGAGTGCCGCTCTGAAATCCCACAGTCCTGGGCTTCACTTGCTTACTAGCTGAGCGGCCTTGGCCGCGACACTTTACCTCTCAGCATCGGTCTCTTTGTGTCAAATGGTGACAGCGAGACCTACTGTCAGGATGTGCACAATTAGCCCAGGTAGGGCCTGGGCGGATATGGTGGCTACGGTTCGTAACCCTGCCCCTCCTCAAAGGATTCCTTCCTCCTGCCTTTCCCTTGGGCTCTCGGGGTGATTCCCTCCGATGCAAGGCAATTCCTCTCTTCCCCCATGTGTTGCAGGGCTCTAGGGTCATGGTAGTTTGAGCCCTGCATTGGTCCTATGTGACCTTTATGTAAAGGTCATTGAGATGGGTCGTTTTCCACGTGTCTGGGTCAGCAGACATCCTTGTGTAGTTAATGTGTGTATTTAATAAGGAGATATCTTCTAGGGTTGGGGCAAAGACTATTTGAGATTTGCCTTCCTCTTAGCAAAAAAGTTTTGTATATAGCACACACACATACATACAACTTTTTTGCTAGGCAAATCTCACATATAAGTATCTATATATTTATTTTACATATGTATATAATTCTTTCCCTAAATTTTTGATGAGGTCAGTGTCAATCTCCTATTGATTTTCTCCTTGTTAAGATTATTGTGGTTGTATGATCATCGAAGATGAAGAAGCTCCAATTTCAATAACCCTGGACGACACCAAGCCAGATGGATCACTGCCTGCTATCATGGGGTAAGTTAGAGCTCGATGCTCTGCATTTTCTTAATCGCGTTCATGTCTAGGTGTGGATGTGGCCAGAGCCTATAGAATCAAGCTCAGGCAATCATAAATAACCCTATGGAAATATATCCTTTTCNGCATTTTCTTAATCGCGTTCATGTCTAGGTGTGGATGTGGTGTGTTTTAAAATATTAATGTTTTGTATGTGGCACGAAACTCCAGGAAACTTTACAAAAACTGAACACTGTTTTGAACTTGTGCCCATTTCTCTCTTTCCCCCATGGAACTATTGAGGACAGAGCGTAGAAAGCAGCTAGACAGGCGGTATGGTAGACAGCCCTGCCCAGGGGCAGAATGTCCACACTCATCTAGAATGAGAATTGACTGTTTAATTCTGTAAAACCATTCAGAGCTAGCGTTTCTGGGCTGTAGGCTTTTCTCCATCCCAGACATCACTACACCGCAAACTCGAATACACTAATCATTACCCAGCGATAGGAGACCAATGACCAGTGAGGAAGGGCCGTTTGAGGCAGAGCTGGGCCTTGAGTGGGTGTCCCTTGTTGTGATGGGTCGCACCGCAGCTGTCCTTCACTAGGGATGGTCCAGGGTTTGGTTCTGTGTCCGGAAGAGGAGAGCTCTCCCCTTCTCCTCCCAAGCCCCCCCAGGGGTCCAGACAACCAAGCAGTGCTTTCACAAAGGAATTGCTAGGGAGTGCCTCCGCCTTCCCAAGTGCCCTGGCTTTGACCATTCCCCAAAGCTCCACAGATAAAAAGGCTGTTGATTCTACCACATGACAACAGAAGAGCGCAGGGTCTGTAACAGCCAAGTGACTTCAGATACCGGCGGTTTTTCCCTTCCCCCTTGGGAGAGTGGAGCTCACGCACATTGCATCAGTGAGGGGAAATTACAAAACCAGAAGCAGACTCATGACCCGGGACTTAGCAGTCAGTGCCACTGGACTGGCCACGAGACATTTTGTAACCATGTCTCTGGCTGCAAAATATCAGACCTAGCCCCGGCCTCCCTGGGGAGGGCGGGGGCTCACGGCGTCATGAGCAGAGGAACAGCACATATGCTCTTCATCTCCAACCGCACTGGGCAAGAAGGGACACGGATCGTGTGGGCAGTTTGCCATCACCTTCTGAGTGCCAGAGTAAAGACCCTCAAGACCAATCCAACTGTGGATGGAAGGACACCGATGTTCTTCTTGCCCTGGGGGTTAGATATTGTGGGAATTGTTTCTGGGCTTTCTTGGGCTTTATTAGCCAGGACACGTATGGCAGAGGTTTTCCAGATGGGAATGGGGTTATTTAGGCAGTTCCTAAAAAGTGATACTCTAATCCGTTTTATCTGGACAGTTGCTTACGCCCTGCTCTGCTCCGGGACACTGCATGGTCTCCACCCTGCTCTTTGCTCTGGGCCATGAAAGCCTTAACGACAGGGGTGGTAATTGTCCAGCACTGTATTTGTGATGACTCGTACCTTTTGGCAAGTAGAAAGGACCTTGTACTTTAGAGCCGTGAAACGTCCCCAACCCAAAGCCAGCGTGTTTAATTTCCTCAATAAAACCGCAGAGCAAGTTAAAGAATAGTTGTCCATAGTTAGAGTTGGATCAAAGGGGTTGTTTCATTCTCGATTTGAGATTTGGCAGGAATGGCCACCGAGAACTGCCCTTTAGGAAAAGAGCTTTAAGAAGCACCCAAGATCGAAATCATTTAATGTTTCATCTGATATCGGTGATGTTCACTGAAGTCCCGTCTAAGCCTCAAATAATTGATTCCTGCATAAACTTAAAATTTAACCAGAATCATTACTAGCAAGCCACAATGTAACAGTGTTAAATCAAGCAAAATTAGGACTATATCCCTTCAAGTTCACTCTTCAAATTTCTTCGGTAGTCCACAGATTCCTCCGAAGTAGCAGTCTCTGGATTAACGCAAATACGTTTTGTAATCCTTGCTTCCCAGAATGATCTCGAATAACAGACAGCTCTAAAGGAATTGCCAATCAAATTAAGGAACAGTTTAACTTAGGGTTGAGGGAGGGGACGAGCTGTCTGTTGGACTCTTGCATTCTCAGTCCCGTTCTGCTTGTCTTTTTGGTCTAGAACAAAAGAAATACAAGTGTAAGACTTTTTTTAAATGGAGAAAAATTTCAGTGTCCTTCAGCTCATTTGGATTTGTGAATGCTTTCTAATATTAGTGTTCGTAAGGACTTCTTGTCACGATTCAGTTCTTTCAAACATACATGCAGTTAGTAATGTCAGTATTTACCGACAAACTGTAACTGAGCTTCACCGAGTTACTGAATTTGGGGACTGTGCTAGGCCAGTTTCCCGGAAGCCAACTAGGAAATGGAGATTTAGGTGCAGGGGTTCGTTGGGGTGTATGCCGGGGTCGCTGCCTGTGGGGAAGGGAAGGAATCAGGATTGGAGAGAGAGAGAGGTTGGGCTCCAGTGTTGTCCCAGCGGATGGCTCAGCCATTGCATAAGGAGCTCTGGAACTGGGATGGCCCTTTAGAGGGGTCATGCCCTGAGGTGAGGGAGTGGACTTTGGTACCCACCGCACCCCAGAGCCGATCATTCTGGGGAGGGGCGGGACCTTGAGCTGGGCAGCCCTCTGCTACAGAATGCCCTCACTGGGAGGGGGAAGGGTGCAGCCCTGAGCTCAGGGTAATGAGTGCTTGGTCCTGAAGAGGGATCTGGGGGGCCCACCATGGCATCCACTACAACTACTTACTTCGATTTGGATCTGCCGCTTTTGCTAAGTATTTGGCAGAAGGCAATGGTCAATTACCAGGATATCATTTAACACGAGATTAATTCAACTAACATTTGATTTCTCACTCCGTGCCAAGAACCGTGCTGAAATTTGGGGGTAAAACACTGGTAGGAGGCGGCCAGTTAACATAGGGGCCTGCAGCCTAGATGGGTTCTGGCCTACACAGGCAGACGGAAGGCAGCCTGGCGTTTGCTCTAATAGAGGGAAGTATTGGGAGTGCGGGGGAGAGTTTCTGAATGCTCAGTGGGCGGAGCCAGGAACATTTCCCAAAGAGGAGGCCGCTCTTTCTCTCACCTAATCGTTCAAATGTAACCTCTCTCTGCAGCTTCATACTTGCCCGAAAAGCAGACCGACTTGCCAAGCTCCATAAGGAAATAAGGTACGAAGTGACGTCTGAAACACATAGAAAAGCTGAGCTTTATATCGTGCTTCTTACGCTAACAACAGTATAATGGCGTCGTGAGAAACACCACGATTCACTAATAGTCTTAAGATCCCAATACATCCACCTTTTTGTCACCATGGCAACCTTTGTGTTACAAGTCCCCTCGACTCAGTGCTTGACTGTATGCATAAATTAATTTAGGTTTACATATTCGGGTTTATCGTACAGTGGTTGAGAGGTAGGGTTTCCCTGTGGGGTAGATAGAGAAAAATTAGAGGAAATGTTAACAGTGCAGAAAGCTGTAGAGGCTGAGTCCTGATCGCCTTGCGAGACCATTATCCCTTTTGCAAGGTTCTCCGACGTGTACTTTTTCTGAAGAGCAAAGCCATACGTGTGGGTTTCAACCTCTTGCCACTTGTGTACGTGGAAGTATTCCCCTTTGATTTTCTAGGACACAGCTCTGACGTTCCCTTCTCCTGGTAACGTCCTAGTATAAAACAATCATTTTAGGACAGTGACTTTTTTTTCTTCCTTTCTCCCTTTCTCTTTCTGCCTTGTTGTATTTGTTTTGTTTTGCCTTGGAATCCTTTCCTTTGTTCAGAGAAAATCAAACCAGGAACTCTTAACCTGGAAGCAGTCATTTGGCTATTGGGGGCGGGATGCCTCTGGGAATTTCTGGACTTCCCTTCCGGAGGGTAGCCCTAAATCCTTTGTTAGCTTTTGAAGAGGACCAGGACGCACACAGATGTACACTTCTCTCTGCCTTTAATTAAACAATAAATCCACAAGCAGCTCTTGCTTTGAGAGTTACTTTGACGACTTTGGAAGTCAGGCTGCAGAAGTTCCCACATTTGCGCATGAATTTGTTTCTTTGAGCTACTACGAGGTCTGATTTCGGGAAGGGAACTCTTTGTCCATCTCCTTACTCAAAAGGGAATCATGGAACACTACATCAAAAACTAAGGATGTACTGTATGGTGACTAACATAACATAATAAAAAATGATTATTTTAAAAAAAGGGAAGAATTTGGGGTCCGGTGACAGGGAATGGTTTGTCCAGGTCTCCACAGCTAGCTTGTGACAAAGTCAGGAATAGGATTCAATGCAAACTTGTTTTTCATGACGCCACACTAAGCTTGACATTTTCTTTTGGATTTCCTGCTTTCCCTCTTTATTAATAGTAAAATAAATACCAGCCTGGATGTAGACATTTGGTTATGATTCCACATGGTGGCTGAACTTCTTGAAAGTTTTTATAAGGCAAAACCCTTAGAACTCTGAGTGTGTCTTTGACGGGAGTGAGATTCCCAGAACTGACCACGTCAGCATCTGCCAGAGAATCTTTGGAAAATACTTTTTTTCCCTAAGGCCCATAGATTATGATTTGGTAGGTTAGGGGTGGGGCGTGAGTATTTTGTATTTTTTTTTAAAGATTTTATTTATTTATTCGACAGAGATAGAGACAGCCAGCGAGAGAGGGAACACAAGCAGGGGGAGTGGGAGAGGAAGAAGCAGGCTCATAGTGGAGGAGCCTGATGTGGGGCTCGATCCCATAACGCTGGGATCATGCCCTGAGCCGAAGGCAGATGCTTAACCGCTGTGCCACCCAGGCGCCCCAGTATTTTGTATTTTTTAACAAGCTTTTCAAATGATAATGAGGGGCAGCCAGATTTAGACACCAGTGAGTAAGCACAACTACAAGAGATCTGCACAGTGGTCTCTTTTGGCCATCATTGAAAATATGTTCTATTATTTTTAGAGCCCAGCTAACCAATCACTGCATTGCTCTAACAGTTTTGACTTACATAACTTTTCCAAAAATTTTACATTTTCATGGGAAGAAGGGATGGGGGGGAAGGTACTTTCCTGATGGATTTGTATGAACTCATCCTTGACTCCTCTAATAATTATAAAACACAGTAAATAATGACTTCCATATCTATTATAAGTGGCTTATTGTCCATGCATGAAAAATTAACTGCAAGGCAGGTTGATTGGATTTTAGATTTCATTCTGTTTTAATAAAGATTTTATCACATGTCCCAAAAATAAGCTAAGCATCATTAAACCTTCAGAATAATGATCGTCCATACTTTTGTTTTCTGATTGACTCTCAAATGTTGAAATTTCCCTTGTAACACTCACTGGGAATAGGTAAGAATCTGTCATCTCATCGTAGAATAGGAAAGAGGCTACCATACTATGCTGAGGATAAATTTTGATTCCGTACATTTTTTTAAAGGTTTTACTTATTTATTTGACACAGAGAGAGAGAGAGGGAGAGAGCACAAGCAGGGGGGAGCTGCAGGCAGGGGAGAAGCAGGCTCCCCTGCTGAGCAGGAAGCCCGATGTGGGACTCGATCCTGAGACCCCGGGATCATGACCTGAGCCGAAGGCGGATGCTTAACCCACTGAGCCACCCAGGCGTCCCAATTCAGTACATTTTTATTGAGCTTCAGTCTCCTCATTTTTGACATAGGGGCTTGGATTGGGCAGAGAGAGACAGAGACAGACAGTAGTCTGGAAACTTCTTCCATTTCTGCCTTTCCTTTATGGTTATTGAATCTGCAGCAGCAACAGCTCCTTCAAGGAAACCAAACTTTTCCTGTTTGTACTGGAACTTATAGAGCCACCTGATGTCTTGTCTCTGAAAACCTTCCATGGGAACATGGTGGCAGTAAGCCACCGTGTTTATGATTTTACCTCCTCTTCCTGACTTAACACTGTATCTCCATGAAATGGAAGTTCTGGGAGTTATATAAGTGGCCTAAATGTGAGCATTTGGACAAATTTATAAGGTTAGATTTTGTCCCCCATCGTTCAGAGAAATTGATGATGTGTTTTAAAAATGTTTTCTAATGTAATTGGCAACATAAAATCATCATTTTAAAAAACCACTCTTTCTTTTATTACTAGTAAGTATCACTGTCCCTCCCTTTCCCCCTCCTCTCATTTTTGGCCACTTGTCTCTTCACCTTTCAATACTTGTCTTTCAGATTTGAGGTAAGCCCTGCACCCCATTTTTTAGCAAATTTTTTTTTCCAGTCGCTCATTAGCACATAACAAATATTTTGGAGCAGTTTCAATGTTTAAACTATATAAAAACTAAAGAAGGTAAATACCAAAGTATATAACCGGCTCAGCGTGAACCTGTTCAAACAAATCCTGAAATTGAACCATTTATTTCAAAAAGGGATGATTTTAGTAAATTAGCACTTTTTAATTTCCCCAAGAGTGGTTGTGAGTTTAAAAATACCTGTTTCAAGAAGCGCTTAGATCAATGAAGCTACTGATTTTTTTTAAGACCTACCACGTGTCATGGCTGTGATAGTCATTTACATAATGAATTATGAGGGTAGCCAAAGATTGAGGTGACATCATGTAGCCCATCCCTTGGAAGTACCATGTCTACAGACCATTCTGTCACGTGCCCGATGACTAGAGTAGAATGACCATAGGCCTCTCGTGGTGTGGGATATTTTATGTTGTACTTAAAAGATTAAATGAGCTTCAGATGTTCATAGATCTTTAGAACATAAGTGGAGGATAGTTAAAAGACACTGTCATATGAACTATGGACTTCTAAAAGGGATTATTCTAGAATTCTACGTGTTCCAGAAAAGTGACTTAGCATCATTTCCTAAACGGACTGTGCTTAATCGAATCTTATTTTCCCCATTTGAATCCTGAATAGATATGCTATCGGGTAGTAAAAGAGGCAAAAACGTAAAAGGGAAATTCTGTTGCGTCTTCAAATCAAATGACCGCATTGAGGCACAGAGGGCTGACCTGAGTGCAGAGATTCGTGGAACTGTTCGTGTTGTGTAGTTACCATTGATTTTAGGTTTTCCTTAATACATCTGGCTTATTAGCGAGAGCCCTGGCACTCACTGTGTTTATTCTCTACTCAGTTATTACTTCCTTAACATTTTTTTTACTCTTCTTTATAGGAAAAAGAAGATCTGTGAGCTCTATGCCAAAGTGTTAGGATCCCAAGAAGCTTTACACGTAAGAAACCCTCAGCTTTAATCCCTAGAAGGTTCTGCTCTGTTTGCTGTAAGTGGTAAAGCAAAGCAGAGTCTGGTTTCCTGACAGTCTTATGAAGAGAGTCTTATGAGGGGATATGCTTACTGGAGGATTAACTTCGGTCACAAAAAGGCCAATGAAAGCTGCGGGTCAGGTGCATACAGTTTCTGATGCCGCAGATTCTTGGGCTGTTTCCATGTTCCCTGGATAACTGGCAGCCAATTGCAATCAGGGCCTGGAGTCACAGGTATTAGCTCCGGGGTGGGTGAGCTCAGTTCCCAGAACAGAGGTCCTGCCCTTGAGTCAAAGCCAACTGATTACTCTGAAGCGAAATCCCAAATACTTCCTCATTTGCTGGTGAGGGCGAACTAGTATATACGTGACAGGATGGGCAGAATCTAGCCTCTCTCAGGTCAGAGCCACACTAATTGATTTTTCCATCCATAGACTCCATTCACAGCTTGTGTAGGGATTTCAGTGCTTTCAATCCACCACTGAAAGTGAGGATGGGAATGAAATTCTATCTGAAGATCCTATTAGCTAGCTGGGGGCTCTTTCAGGGGATTATCTTTGAACTGGTCAAACAATAAACTTGCAGACTCTGTTAGGGAAAAACTGAGAGAATGTTCTCTCATGTCTCTCGGAAACCATTGTTCATCTTTAATGTCCCCATTTTAGGAGGATTCCCATCGTTTACTTTTCCAGCTCAGAGAAATGGCTCCAAAAATAGCCTTTCTTAGACATTGTGTTTATCTTTTTTAAGATTTTATTTATTTATTTTAGAGAGAGACAGAGAGTGCAAATGGGTGGAGGAGTAGTGGGAGAGGGACAAGCAGACTCCTCGCTGAGCACAGAGCCCGACTCGGAGCTCCATCCCAGGACCGCGAGATCACGGCCTGCGCTGAAATCAGGAGTCGGACGCCCAACCGACTGAGCCACCCAGGCGCCCCCACATATCTTATGCCTCCTCCCTTCCACCCCTTTTATTTTTCTAGCCGTGGTAGATGGGGAAATAAAGTCTGTTATTCAGAGAATCCAGAGATTTGAGCAGATCTTTCCAGAATGTGATTATTGATGGGGTTTTCCCTATGGGAAACTTAGTCTAAAGATTTCAGAATCTGTGCGGCAATGCCCTATCTCCCAGATATTGGAATACTCCATGCCTCCCTTCGTCAAGGGGTCGAAAAAGTCAAAGTATACGTGTTTTGTCACTTGGTACCTCCCCGAAGGCCATTTACTTGGTACTGTCGTTTCCCCTTAAATGAAATAAAACAGGGCCACCTTTTTTTTTTTTTAACATAAACTTTTTGTTAAAGTAAAATACATGAGAGCCTTCATGGTTGACGGGTAGCATTTCAGCTTTGTCTTCCCTTTGGAATTCTCTCCCCACCGAATACAGCCGGTGCACTACGAAGAGAAGAACTGGTGCGAGGAACAGTACTCCGGGGGCTGTTACACCGCCTACTTCCCCCCTGGGATCATGACTCAATATGGAAGGTACTACCCAGACACCAGACACCATCCCAGTTAATCAAAGACATGCACCAAACTTTTTTTTTTAAGATTAATTAATTTATTTATTTGTCAGCGAGAGAGAGAGCACAAGCAGGGAGAGCAACAGGCAGAGGGATAAGTAGGCTCCCTGCTGAGCAAGGACCCCAATGCAGGAATCGATCCCAGGACCCTGGGATCATGACCCAAGCTGAAGGCAGACAGTTCACCGACTGAGCCACCCAGGTGTTCCGACATGCACCAAACTTAAACTCATAAGCAAAGTTCAAGGGGAATTGTAGAAATAGTAATCAGCATTCTGATTTCGAATGCCCCAGGTAGTCAGCGTGTAGATTTCTGGGTGTCCGTAGGAGAGTAAGGATGTCAGTACGTAGAAGGTTAGCGCAGAGAGCAATAGCAGAGCAGCGGTGAGGATTTCAGATGTCAGTGCTCCCTGTGAGCACTCTGCAAGCTGCAGTGTCCTCGAGCTGGCCTTCTTGAACTCAAGTAGACATTGAGTTTCACATGACTGCCCTGGGTAGCAGTCTCCCCCTAAGGACATTGGCTAAACGCATCTGGCTGCAGCTGCTCCCCTTCGAGTGAGCCGTCCCTTCCCTGGACAGTTAACCTGTGAGGAGGGCATCTCCACACCAATTCGGGGAGTCCACCTTGGCTTCGAAGCCCCATAGGCCCCAGAAGAGCCATTGTCTCTTGTAACAGCCTCATAGGGCACGGGGACTGTCCAGGGACGTGCTCAGCTATGAGAGGCGGGACACTCGGGGAAGCCCAAAGGGAGAGCGTCCTGCTGGGCATTTGTAGCTCCTGGCCGTCTTCCCAGCCCCGACGCAGTTACCAGTGGGATGCCGGGAAAGGCGTTTTGGCATGAGCAGTGTCGCTTGGGAACGTCCACGGTGGGTTACCTTCCATCAGATTCCTAGAGGAACTGACCTAGAAGGTTAACTCCAGCTCACGTGTGTCCACAGAGAAAGAGGGGGGCTTATTAACCCTTCCTTACATGAGATTTTTCTTTGTTTTTAATTAATTGAATCAAATAGTCTTTGTTAGTGATAACGGGACTGATGAGCTAGAGTAGTTCCGAAGGCAGACTAGAAGCCCGGATGTGGAAACTAGAATCAAGGACAGGTGAAACCAGAGATTCCTGTGTTGGAAAAAGGAGAGAAGGCCTTGGGGGTGGAGGGTGTGCTGGTCGGGAGATTGTATAAAAATGGCAGCAGACATGGTAGGAGTCAAAGCCGACAAGCTAGGAGGGGACGCTTGCCCATTCAGCCCAGCCCTTCTGTGGCTTTCTTTGCCAAGACCTCTTTGGTGAGAAGGCCCATTTCCCTGTCCTCCACATAAATTCACAGAAGCCAACTGTACAGAGGTGGTTATTTTGAGACAGAAAGACATCTAATCCCTCGGGTCCCTCCTCTGCTAGAAATCAGTTCCTCTCCCCGTCTTCCCATTCGCCACTGTTGTTCCTCCTGGTACCCTGGAGTGCCCACATGGCTGGAGCCTGCTGCCGGGTCCCCTCTCGTGAAGAAGACGCCCCTTTGGAAAGATGGTGTCCAGAGCACAATGGACTGCGAATAGGAAACCTACAGCCAAGAAATCTGATTGTGGATTTCATGTGTGCTCTTGTCTTCTGATCCTGGCTGGCTAGGAAAAGGCCTGCGTCCCTTTTAGTGACTGATGATCTGATAGCCTGATTCTCTCTAGCTTGAAAGTTCAGATCCTTGGGCACAGGCCCAGGGAACGGGGAGGGGCCTTTCACCCTTTGGCTGAGCCGTCAGGGAGTTCTGGAAACGATCTGAGTTGCTCTGTCTTGTCTGGGGCAAATGAGGGCAGCCACGGGCTCTTTTCCCCTCCGCGCCTAACCAGGTAACTCTGCGTGATCTCTCTGTTCTCTCGAAGGGTCATTCGAGATCCGGTTGACAGGATTTACTTCGCTGGCACAGAGACGGCTACACACTGGAGCGGTTACATGGAAGGGGCAGTAGAGGCCGGTGAACGGGCAGCTAGAGAGGTAAGGGAGGGAGCCGCGTCACCATGTCTCCCGAGGCCGGTGGTGGTTTTGGCATCAGGCCTTACCGGCTCTTGACACGGATAAATGTGCACCTCCGCTTCTGTGCTGCTCAGTCCTCTCCTGGGGGGCTCCTCGAGGGCGAGCAGGGCCTTGCGTCCGTCGGAACTTTTGGAGCTCGCTTCATAATACCCCGGCCACTTTCTTGCAGGTCTTGAGTGCTCTGGGGAAGGTGGCCAAGAAAGACATAAGAGTCCAGGAGCCCGAATCAAAGGTGAGTTTTGCGGCTTCTCCTCCCTGGCCCAGTAATGGAATGTAAAACTCTTGACTCTCATCTAGCGTGTGAGGTCATTGTAGATGCCGCTCTCGGGCATATGTCCACACCCTGGCTTGGCAGGTATGTTCTGCCCGCCCTTGTCAGGGCGAACGAGGGTCGCTCTGCTAACGGTCTCTGCTCATCCATCCAGGATGTACCGTCTATGGAGATTACCCACACCTTCTGGGAGAGGAACCTGCCTTCCGTGACAGGCCTGCTGAAGATCATTGGATTTTCCACATCCGTCACTGCTCTGTTGATTGTGGCGTACAAATTCAGGCTGCTGACACGATCCTGAAGTTTCGGCCTCGAGCTTTCTGCTTACTCTTCCCCAACATCATCAAAAGCAAAAATGTTGGTGAAGGCTGTATCATTGGACCATCTTTAAATGCACTGGTTTTCATCCATAAGTTTAGTCTCGGTGTCAGAGTAAAAACAACCCAAAAAATCAGCTCGTTAATTTCAATAAGATCAAATTCCATCGCATTATTTGCCTTGTGTAGACAAACTTGGGTTGACTGGTAGAATAAAACCCTGTGATCCACCCCTTAATTTCAAGATGCCTAATTGAAGTGCTGATGAGAAACAATTTCTGCGTCCTGTTTTGCTCTTCTTTAACATGAAATGTCTGATGATTGTAGAAATGAAGTGTTCTGCTTCCTCTTTGTAGACGTTGAGTAGGTGACGGCCCAGCCTGTGACTGTCCTTTTCAGTCCTTAGGAAAGAGTGAAGTGTAGGTCCAGAGCCCAGAGGCTCGCAGCTTCCCGGGGGTGAGCAGCTCCCCCTCTGGATGAGGGGTAGTAAATGAAAGCAATGGAGGCGTAGACCATTGAGGGACATCTTATGGGCCGTCCTGGCCACTTCTGCTTCCTGTGAAGTTTCTAGACATCTAGTCTGGTGTTTCAGGTGACTTCCTGTGACCTGTGTGCAGCTCCCCCGGGGAGCAGAGTGAACTAGTGGCAGGCGTATCCCCCAGGAGGCCTCCTGATGAGGTCCACATGACACCCACTGCAGTAGGCATCTTCCCTGCCTCCTGGAATATGGCTAGATGTCATGATAACCTTCTTTGCCGATTTCAAGAAAGTATTTTCCTTTTTTCGGGTAGACCCTGGCTGTCTGAAGGCCCCTAGTGGTATATTTTTTTTTCTTTTTTCCTAGGACCACAGTAGAATTAGGCATTCCTGTTAACTTAAATGACAGAGGTACCTTTGAGTAAATATTAGCCTGCTGATCTCTCTCGAATAGGAACTGAAATACACATGATAAATTTCTGGTGGCTATTTGTTGAGACTATCAAATAGAGAAAGGAAATTGGGGCTTTATATTATAACTTCACTCGCTTTAGTTGTTAAGTTTATGACAGACATGAAATTGAGTGATTTTAATATGAAGACTGAGTTCTCTATTTTAGGAGTAATGTGGGCCCAGAACAGTGCCCACTTCTTTCTGGCCTTTCCCATTTTAAAAATTCAGATTTTTTTTTAAAGTCCCTTCCAGAGGTTTCAGCCATAAGACTACCGTTTTACATATAAGCATCTGGGGAAAAAATCAGCACCGATGTGACCAAATAAAGCAGTTGACAAGATTCAGTGGACTTGGGTATACAGGTGAATACATAGTAACACCTTATCCCACATCAGTGATGAATGAGACATTTCATTTTAGGTGAAGTTTCTAGGTAGCCGAAGTGTACTCTTTCATTTGCCAAAAATTTTAAGTAAAAATTTTGATGGGCATACTTCCATACATGATTCAACAAGCTTCATTCAAATTCACCTTCTTAAATTAATCAGGCCAATCCTTATGTGTCTCAATCATTTTATACTTTTATAAGAGAGTAATACTGCTGTGTTTGCCCGTCTACTGAATGTCACATGGTTGTTTTATAACTCGTGAGTCTACTGCTTGTCTCATACTGCTTCTCCCATATTCGGGATTTTCATACCCTTTTTATCTCCTAATACCTCTGAACCTACTCTCCTATCTTTATTGAACAGAATTAAAGGTTGCCAGAGAAGATCAACCTAAGTTTATTCCATAATTAACCTTATAAATTCACAAGTCACTGGACCCTGATAATGAGGGGTTAAGGTGTTCCAGTTTTGCCTATCCTAAGAGCAAAGAGCAGGAGTTTTCTGCCACTCTTTATTTTGTAATTGAAAAGCGTTTTAGCTAATGTAGGAGTTTGGGTAATGTCTTGGATGTGCTCCAGTCCGTAAGGAGTTGCCACACATTATATCAAACTGCTCAGAGAAATCACATCCCTGATCTATTTCAGTTGTTTCTGTTCACTTACTGATTAACTTGGTTCTGACACACCTTTTGGGAAATGCTGACTTAAACTTAACTAGCAACAGTTTTAACAGTAAGGAGGTTGTTAACGTATCTAAGTCTTTAATGCTGATGGACTCCTGAGTATGTGATTTACCCTCTTTTCAAACTTTTTAGAAAACCAATGAATTTACCCTAATGAAATCACCCCTGTTAAACTGTAGATTAAACTATAGACTGAGCTTAAAAATAAATGCTTTTCTAGGTGTTCTGAGATAGGAAATCAGAGCTGAGAACTCCCACCATTTTATTTGTCCACCACCAAGATCCGATAGGCCTTTCTTCCCACCCCAAGAAACCACAGCCAGTTCAGGAGGCTGACAGAGCCTGGCATTTGTTTCACAGTCCTGAAGGCTGCGTTGGCCTCACTCCACAGTAAGGTCGAGAATTAGACATTAAAAGGTAACCTTTTTGTCACGGCTCTTAAATAAGGACTTGGACCGCACTGAAGAGAAAATACCGAAGGATTGTGAACTCTGCTTGGTTTGACTGTGAACTTGGTGCCTAGTGTTCTGTCTGAAATGTACGCAGTGCTACATGTGGGAGTTCGCCTATGTGTGTGTTTTGCCATTGAATTAACGAGTTTGCTTGTGTGTTAATAAAGTGCACTACCATCCCTGATTCAGTCCTGGCTCCTCTTTTTAGTCAATGGGGGATGGGCTTACAGGGCCACTTCGTACTGATTCCCAAATTCTCACAGTTCCCTTTGACTGTCTTGTTCTCGCAAGGTTTCCTGGGAGCTGATGAAATGCTAGAATATTGTGTTCCTGACTGGGTCACAAGCGGTGTGGAGTCCGATGGCAGCTTTCTCACCTAATTAGCTTCTGACGCCTTGAGCAGATCACGGTGGTTCTCCATGTCAGTCTCCCCATCTGGGAGAGGGTGGGTTGCACTTGATGGCTTCTAAGGATTCTTTTCATGGCAGCCTTATGGGCTTTATACGTGGGTTGCCAGCTCTCTATTTTCGCCTCTACGTATGGCAGGGGCAAATCACTCTGCTTTGGTTCATTTCTTTTCTTAGGTTGGGTTCCCCGGAAACGGAGAATCGGGGCAGAAACTTCAGTGGGGAGAATCGGGGCAGAAACTTCAGTGGGGACGGCTCTCAGGAAATACAGCTAAGGGGGGTGAGCAAGGTGGGAGTGGGCAGGACTTGACCTACTAAGCAATTGCAGCTGAGGCCTCAGCAGATCCTAAGGGGGAGCTGGGAAGGCCCTTCACAATTGATCCCCATTGAAACAACGGGTCTGGCCTCTATCCCTTCATTAGCTGCCCTCTGGGAGGGGGTGTTACCTTGGCAGGTCACTAGGCAGGTCCAAGGACCATTCCTAGTGAGGAACTGCAGTGAACTGAGATCAGCCTGTATTCCCAGTAGCTGGGGGATCCAAGGAGAGGCACCCCTGGTATCCACTTACTCCCCATGAGAATACAGTTGCCCTTTGTCATGTAAAAGACGTTGTGAACTTGAGCTCGTTTTACAGATAGTATGGAGCTATCTCTGAGCCTATCCCTGTTAGATAAGGAAACTGCTTTTTGAAGGTTGTACTTCTTTTTTTTTAATATAATAATTTTTTTATTATATTATGTTAGTCACCATACAGTACATCCCTGGTTTCTGATGTAAAGTTCAATGATTCATTAGTTGCGTATAACACCCAGTGCACCATGCAATACGTGCCCTCCTTACTACCCATCACCAGCCTATCCCATTCCCCCCCCCCGCTGAAGTCCTCAGTTTGTTTCTCAGAGTCCATAGTCTCTCATGCTTCATTCCCCCTTCTGATTACCCCCCCTTTCTTTATCCCTTTCTTCCCCTACCGATCATCCTAGTTCTTATGTTCCATAGATGAGAGAAATCATATGATAATTGTCTTTCTCTGGCTTGACTTATTTCACTTAGCATTATCTCCTCCAGTGCCGTCCATGTTGCAGCAAATGTTGAGAACTCGTTCTTTTTGAAGGTTGTACTTCTGTACTAGTTACGTGGAAGCTAAAACTCAGAATTGGAAGAAACTCTGGAAATGCTTCAACCTCTGTCTCGATGAAGAAGCCCCTTCAACCGGTTACTAACAGATCAAAGGGCGGGGGGATGTGCATTTATAAGCAGGAGCCCCAAATCTGATGTTTTCAGGAGTGAGGCATCTGGAAATGAACAGCAGCAGGTATGATGCACTAGGGAGTGGTAGGGATTGTGGTTCACCTGGGGAGTACCTGCCTCTCTCAACAGTATCTACATTCAAAATGCTTTAAAAGATTGTTCACCGATGAAAACGTGAAGGCTTCGCTCACAATTGTCAAAATTGTTCTGAAGTCTCTGATAAATAAAACAAGGCTTGGTTTTACATCATTTATTTTTTATTATTTTTAAAAGATTTTATTTATTTATTTGACAGAGAGAGACAGCCAGCGAGAGAGGGAACACAAGCAGGGGGAGTGGGAGAGGAAGAAGCAGGCTCCCAGCGGAAGAGCCTGACGTGGGGCTCGATCCCAGAACTCCAGGATCACACCCTGAGCCAAAGGCAGACGCTTAACGACTGAGACACCCAGGCCCCCACCTGTCCCCCAGTCCCTTTTAGACCAGAAATCTCCCTCAAGAGCTAACCCTTCCCCCAGCCCACCCCGGGCAATGCTTATCTCCCTAGTGGATGTGTGATTGACAAGAACAGTGCCAAACTTTATTGGAAAAACCGCATCCTCGCAGTGAGATAGAACGCACAGCTCTTCTGTCAGCGTTCAATCTGGGCTGACTACAGTGTCATTTGAGTAAACAGGACCTCAACATTGGATGGGTTTTTATAACTACGAAGCTGCTGGGTCTGCTTTATACCAAGGTGGTGGGAAAAATGCCTGGTATGTCCAAAGGGGCCGGCTGAGACATTGGAGGAACAGACAGTCATTAAACACACGGTTACTGAGCACCTACTATGTGCTAGTAGGCACCGCGCTGGGAGTCAGCAGTGAGCAACACAGACAGAGTCACCTCGTGGAGCACAAAGTCTAGCACAGACGCCAAGAACAGATTCACTGTGGCTCTGATCAGTGTTGTGCCCAAAAAGCAGAGAATGTACGAATGCAGGGAAAGTGCTCTTGGGGGACATGAGATTCAAGGGGAAGTTCCTATGATCTGTCCTGACCCCTCCATAAGCGTCACTGTCTGGCCATTCGGTGAGAGTACTGCATTGGGCTGAGAAAGGAAGTACAAAATAACAAGAATGGTGTCTTAGTCCCTTCGGACTGTTCACAAAATGCCATCAACTAGGCGGCTTCTATACAGCAGGCATTTATTTCTCACAGTTCTGGAGGCTGGGAAGTCCCAGATCAAGTGTCCAGCAGATTCGGTGTCTGGTGAGAGCCTGCTTTCTGGTTCACAGATGAGGCCTTTTCACTGTGTCCCCCATAGGGTAGAAGGAATTCACTCTGGCTTCTTTTTGTAAGAGCAGTAATCCCATTCACGAGGGTGCCACCCTCATGACCCACCCACCTCCCAAAGGCCCCACTTCCTAATACTGTCCACGTTGGGGTTAGAATTGCAACGTAGGAATTTTGTGGGGAGACAAACATTCAGTCCTTAGCAGACAGCATGGCGAAATGGTAAAGAAAATCACAAGCACGGTCAGTAAGTGCTGAATGTTAAGTCCCATTTGCTCCATTGACCACTGCTCACCTTAAGTCTTGTTACTGTTCTCCACCTAGCCCTTCTCTGCCCCAGGAGATCCATATCAACTAGAACTATCTTGCAGCCACCTGTGCGCACGGGCCACCTAAATTTGTTTTAAAAGAGTGCCATCTTCTGGCCAAATACTGCCATTTCAAGTATACACGAGTTCTGTTTTCGGGGAAACTAAGAGGTGTCGCCTTCAGCCAGAATTTCCTCCAGACACATTCGTCTGTGCTCTCTTACTTCCCAGTTGCTACGTGGATCAGAAACATTTACTGTTTAATATCCACAGCCTTTCCTCTGCCCAAACCCCCCAGGAAGATTTTTTGTTAGAATGGCTCAGTTGCTCGGCCTCTATTGTGTTCGTTGGGATACTGGGTTAGGAAAATGGGTGGGAGCTGAGAGAGCTGGAAGGAATAATTTTTACTGTAGATAGGGCAGGGAACAAATCCAGGAAAATCAGGAGACAGAGGCTGGAGATTGGGGGGGAGAGGAGAAAGTTCTAGAAAGTCAACCCGGAGTGCAGCTGGAGAGAAGGGGTTTGCAAAAGCTGCCTTGACCACCTAGGAACACAGAAAGTGAGGGGGATTTTTAGGAAGTCTGGCTAAGAGTCGTGTGGTGCAGTAAAGGATCTACACTACTCTTTCACTTTGGGAATCTAAATTGTGTTTCTTACAGATACTATATTGTACTAGGAGAGCCTTAGAGGTCCCCCAAACAGCTTATATTATTCTGGGCTATATAAATTCAGAGAACATATGCTTAACAGTGCCTGGCATCCTGAACTGTGCCTAAGGGTCCTGTGGGTTCAGTTAATGGGATCTCAGACGAACTAAACAGAAGGATGTCGGCAACCATGCCCTGGAAAGACCACATCTAAGCTGATAAACCGTGCATTCGATTCTCCCAGTGAATTCGATTTATATTAAGAAAAAGAGGTCTTCATGCTCATCATGAGTCTTCAGCTGACTACCATGGACCATTATATCAGTACCAACCACTAAACATGGGAGGTGCCAACATGGGGCCCCTAGGCAGCCCGAAAGAGGCTGCCTGTGTTAGACGGGCTTTGTATCTCCAGAGTAGGCAGAATGTGCATCCTAAAGCCAAGTACACTGGGAGGTGTGTGTGTGGGGGGTCCATTGAGACAGGCTAAAGGCAGATCAGCTTCTCTGACAAAACAACTCCTTGGCTATGTCCACCATTTTAATTCTATAGGCTTCTCCCTCTCCTCCCAGCTCATGCTCTCTCTTGCTATCTCTGTCTCTATCTCTCTTTCTCTCAAATAAATAAATAAAATCTTAAAAAATAAAGGAAGACTGGTTGGGGTTGGCAGAGTCTATGACATCGTAGCTCAGAATGGCTAGGCACAGTGAGGTCAGGGTCTTTGAAGTGAGTCTTGACGAGCAAGCTGTCAGTCTGGAGAGAGAGGCTCTTGTTGGCAGTTCAGAGTTTTGTATTCCAGGAACAAGTCTTTCCTAGAACAAGAAGCCAAGTTGTTTTGACTGGTTCAGCTCAGGGCCAGGAAAGCATGTTGGTTTCAGTTCTTAGATTTAACACAGAACTGAGAATACTCAGGATTGCGACATGCACATTTTGATTTCTTGGCCTTAAGAACTGTCTTTAGAAACAGAGTCCTTGTAGTAAAGTCATCCTCCTTTGCAGACGAGCATGCGTGTTAAGAGCCCGGGTTTCCGGGGCCAGCTGGGCCTGGGTTTGAATATTAGTTCTAAGCATGCTTTTTCTCATCTGCCCAATGGAGCTCTTCAGTGGTTCCGAGCATTCACTTGGAGAATGTAGGCGAAAGCCGTTAGTAACGATACATGGTAGCCTTAAGAACGTAAAGAAGATTCCAGATCACAGTGTGTGGTCTATGAGGACTCCGACTTCTAAAAGACACCTTGAATCACTTCTTTCTTCTACTATCAATCTCTCTAGTTATCTCCTGCCCGAATGTCCAGGTGTCTCTTCTACCATACCACCTGAATAGCCTGAGTGATCTTTTAAAAAATGCAAGTCTGGTCGTGTCAGTCGAGGCTCAAGTCTCTCCAATAGCTGTTACTTGCACTTTGGATAAGACCGCATATGGGGGCACCTGGGTGGCTCAGTTGTTAAGCGTCTGCCTTTGGCTCGGGTCATGATCCCGGGGTCCTGGGATCGAGCCTTGCATCGGGCTCCCTGCTCAGTGGGAAGCCTGCTTCTCCCTCTCCCACTCCCCCTGCTTGTGTTCCCTCTCTCGCTGTGTCTCTCTCTGTCAAATAAATAAAATTAAAAAAAAAGAAAAGAAAAGAAAGGACCACATATGGTGGCTCAGAAGGCCTTGTCTGCTTTTTTCCCTGCCTGCTACCCTAACCATGCCTCAAGCCACTCTTCTGTCCGTCAGAAACTTCCAGTGTCTAACTCTGCTTATAAATCCTCAGACATATCCAGTCCTTTTCTGTCTCAGCTCCCTCTCTCTAGAAGGTTCTTTTCTCCAGTCTTCACTTGGTTAAATCCTTTGGGTCACTGATGATATATCATTTCCTCAATGATGCCTTTCCTGACAATACCTTTCCCACAGTTCATTCTCCTTTATAATCTCTCATCATTGTCTTCTTTTTCCCTCCCTAAAGCTTTGAAATCACACGTGTGTTTAAATGATGTTTAATCTCTCCCCCAAATGATAGGCCCCACCACAAATGGGGTGTATGTGTGCAGAGATCTGGGGGCCATCAGCCCTCTGGGCAGAAGGACAGGGTCTTGGGTGGCTGGAGCCCCCAAGACACTCACTTCCAGGCCTGGAGTGACCTTAGCCATTTACCCAATACGCCACACAGATACAATCATTCCCCCCCACCCCTTCCCTCTGTGTCATTTGTGAAAAGCACTGGCTTAAGCCGGTATTTTTGGCACACATCGAGATATAAGCAAGCAAAGACCAAGAACCATCATTAATATTCACATTTTCCTAAGCAACATCACTTGCAGGAGAAAAATTAAAATGTACTGTCATTTCCCTGGACCACAATGGCATCATGGTAATGACATAGCTTCAAACGTATCCAGCCACAAATTCAAGTTTGCTGCTCTTTAATTATTTTACTTCCATTGCAACATGCCCTCAAAAGAAGGAATTTAAATGAGCCAATTAGTAACCGGAGGTCAGTCTGGAAGAAATAATTGACAGGAGCAGGCCTCAGATCTCACCAGGGCTCCTGGATTTAAATTGGAATCTAAGAGAGAAGCATTTATTCATTATTTATTTCGCTCGATCATTTATGACATGCCCAGTCTTCAGGGGAAGCTGGGTATCTGGCTGAAATACAAAATTAACAAATTAAAATTAACAAGCACAGAAAAGAACAAATCCAGTCTCCCCCCCTCCCCCGCTCGCTTCAAGGGCTTGGGCTGACACTGGACATACCCGGGAAGGGTGCCCTTGGCTTCTCAAAGTTAGGCCAACCTTCTCCTCCGTGCTCCCCCCCCCCACTTCCAGCAACACCCATGAAAACCGTCCATGGTAGACATTTCTGTTTAGGTGAAGAAAAAACACAGATTTGGGACAATATGAGGGTTGTTTAGCATGAAGTGAGTGCTTTCAAGCACTCTGCAGATAACAGTCCTTCAGGGATGAACGTGCAGGAAAACTGGCTCTGCACGGCTGGTCCCTCGGAGACAGAAAGGAGCCCATACATGGTGTAACGTGGTCTCCTCGGGCAGACGCAACACGGTAGGGTGGCCAGGATGAGCGGAGGGAAACAGCCTTGGTGGCCAGGGAATGCTCAGAGGGAAAGGTGGGCTTTCCATGCAAGGGTCGAACCATTCTGTCTGGATTTCCAGGATGTCTTGGGGGACTTGGCAGAAGACGGTAATAGGAAATCTGAATCCAGGACAGGGCACGCTTTCAAGCTCAGGCAAGAGGGCCCCGCATACAAGGAGCAGAGACCGGGCCTCTGGCAGAATTCCCAGCTCCCAAAGGTTACAGGGCACAGAGCCTCAGTCCTGTTCCCTAAGGCAGATCCATCTTCGTCAAAGGATGGCGTTTGGAGCCAGTCTTAGGCCAGTGGTCTGCATTGGGCACTTTAATTTTCCTGTTCTCACCACATCTCCCTATTAGGCCAGGGTATAGCTGGAACCCGGGTGGTTCCAATCTCTAAGTCTTGCCTCCCAGCTCTATATGACCTTTCGTACCCCTGCTGAGGGCTGGACCTCTGAATCCACCTGCCCTCGTCTCCAGGGACCTCGACTGACTCACCTGAGACCCTGCTGTTCCACCCCGCTCACCTATCCAAGTGACTCTACCAAGCCAGGGGCACTGTGGGATTGCCACTGCAAGCCACGATGGGTTTGGGTTGTGGGGGGACAGCCTCACTGACCCCTCCGACTCTCCTCCCCTTGGCTTCCTGAAGAGGGACATTCTGGAACTGAGTGGCGGAAAACAAAATGTAGAAATTCTCCAGACTGACAACAGGGGAGGCTGCCCACGACAGAGGAGATAGTGCTGTCCTCCAGGGTAAGTCCCAGGGGAAGGTCGTCAGGCCACTGTTCGCTGGGTGGACAAAAGTCCAATACCGTCACCTTCCCCTGTCACACATCTTTATTCTAGCTCACCCATCTGCTTTTTCACTGAGCTCTTTTTCTTTTCTTTCTATCTTTCCTTTCCTTTCCTTTCCTTTCCTCTCCTCTCCTTCTCTTTCTTTCTTTCTTTTTCTTTTTTTTAAAAAGATGTATTCATTTACTTTAGAGAGACAGAGAGAGAGAGAGCACCGGGGAGAGGGGCAGAGGGAGAGAGAGAATCCCAAGTGGACTCCATGCTGAGCACAGAGCCGGATATGGGGCCCGATCCCACGACCCCGAGATCACCACCTGAGCCGAAATCAAGAGTCGGATGCTCAACTGACTGTGCCCCCCAGGTGCCCCTCCCTGAGCTCTTCCAAACAGGGAACACACCTTTCTGAGGTCAAGCCATGAAAAGCATCTTTTGGCATTCCCCTGCTGACCCTTGAGAAGCATGGGACACATTGGGGACCCTCTTCCTGCTGTCAGCAGGATCTGGGAAAAGGAGGAGGTCGCCCACTGAAAGGACACCCGGGGGAGGTCAAGGAAAGGCCTGAGGAAAAGCTGACGTTGAAGGGGTTGAAGGGGCTGAAGGGGCAGGGAGGGAACAGGAGCCCGGAAAGTGAAGGGGAAGGAGGAATCAGGGGTCTCCTCCCAACTTGTTATACTCACTTTGTGCGGATATGGCTCAGAAGCCCCTCTGCAGAGTGGATTTTATTTCTGGGTTGGCCACAATTTGATGACGCTTATCCACACCAGGGTAAGAGGTGCCAGGAATCCGCTTGGTGGGCTGGATGCGCGTTGTGAGAGGCGCCCTATCCAAGAGGCTTTCTGATGTACTATTTCGGACAGGGTGACAAACTAAAACAGGGACACTTCAGGCCTTGGTCACTGTGTCCTTGCTGGAGGCCCTCAGGTACCCCACCCGGACAGCAGTTGCGTTACCTTGTGTCCAGCTGCTTGTCTCACCCTTATCCTCATCCACTTTCTGCTCACCTGCCATCTTTTTTTGGGGGGCGGGGCCATGAGTCTTGATTTTCTGCTTTGCTTAATTAACTTGATATTTACATATACAGCGGGATGTTGCCCCAAATCCTTTGGGAAGGAGAAGACAATAAGCAAATACATAAATAACAAGAGCAGATTGTCCAACCAGGTGTCGGAACGCCAGACATCTAGACCAGAAATGTTTGCGGAAGACTTTAAGAGATAACTCCTCACCTTCTAACATCAGGTTATTGTAATCACCGAAAAGCTGTACTAATGTAGCTTATGATGGCTGATCAGAGTGAAGTCACCGTCATCTTTCCGACTACACTACTTGCCACGGTTCTCAGATACGTTTCTTTTAGGGATCCCTGCTGTTTGTAATTGAACAAATATCCATGGAACATGTTGCACGAAATGTTTGCGTGTCTTGGGGGTTCATCCTCAGACATTTCTCTATCTGTACTGAATCCCAGTGCTCCCCAAATTACATCACCAGCCCCGACCTCTCCCCTAAAGTCTAACAGTCTACCTGACGTCCCCACTTGGATGTCCGTGGATATGTAATAGATCCCCCCAGTCTATTACAACAGACCGAGCAACCAGAGTCTCTGGCTTGGATGGCTGCCCCGGCCTCCTGACCAGCCTCCTGCTCCCCCTCTTCCTGCAGAATAACCTGCTTTCCAAATTGCGAAGTGAGTTCCAGGCTGACTTCCCCAGGACGCTGACTCCGAGATGGGGAGTGTACACAGGGAATATTCTGGAAGGTGCCCTTGGGCTCAATGCTTGTGAGGGAATGAGGGACACAGAATTGGGCAGAAGGTGAAGTTGAACTATGCCCTCATTGTTGTAGAGTTGTCAGTTGTGCCCATGGGAGCTCCGGAGCTGGGAAAGTCTTTTGTACCCCCTCTGGGCCCTGTCACTGGAAGGTGCAGATCTTTGGGCCAGGGCGGTCTCTTCAGCCTACAGAAAGGGACACAGCCAGGAGCTCTCAGCTTCCCAACTTTCAAGAAGAATGAGCGCCCTCAGTCCCAAAAGAGGGATCTGGGTGGCACACCAGAGTGTCCACTACAAGGCAATTCTTGTCAACAGTTGCCAAACCCACGCCCCTACTAGAAATCCTTCCGTGGTTTGTCTTCACATTTAGAAGAAAAGCTGGAGCCTTGCTATGGCCTAAGACTTCCTACATGATCTGGTCCCCGTCAAGCTCTCCAACCTTACTTCCTATCGTTTATTTCCTGTGACCGTTTGCTCCTGCCTCACCGGCGCCATTGCTCTTCCTCTGATGTTCCAATCCCACTCTCACCTTTGGGCCTTGCACTCGCTCTTCCTGCTGCCCTCAAAGAGCGTCATGCTTCCTTCCCTTACTTTATTTAGGACTCTGCCTTAAAGTCACATTCTCAGAGAGACCTCAGCAGACCCCCCCAGCCTACCATAGCCACCCTCCGCCCACATCACAACGTTTCCCTTGCCTTTGCTTACATTTCCTTGACGACACTCCTTTCCACCGACCGTGCACCACAGTATTGACTGATTGTTGGTCCACCCATTAGCATTTAAGTTCCACGAGGAGAGGGGCTGCCTCCCTTCTGTTCACAACTCTATTCCCAGCACCTAGGAAAAGACCTGGGATAGATAGCATTCGATATACGTTTGCTGAGTTGTGGTCGAATGGTGATCATTCTTTAATCCATATAATGCAATGGGCAAAAGAACATATCGAGAAGATGTTGGGGGTCAGACAGAGTGGTAAGAGAGCAAGAGAAAAGCTGTTTTGAAAAGAAAATATCTAAGCTTGGAAATAGCAGTAACGCAGAAAGTTCAGGTCCTTGGTGTTCTGGATAACTTCTTTTTTTTAATTTTAATATTTATAAAAGATTTTATTTATTTATTTGAGACAGAGAGAGCACAGAGGGAGAAGGAGAAGCAGATGCCCCGTTGAGTGGAGAGCCAGGCACAGGGCTCCATCCCAGGACCCCAAGATCACGACCTGAGCCGAAGGCAGATGCTTAACCAACGGAGCCACCCAGGCGCCCCTGGATAACTTCTTATAATGCTGGTTCAGGGAGTAGAGAACACTTGGAGGGTTGGAACAATCCCAGGTGAGATTGTAACTGATTTTTAAAAAAAGATTTTATTTATTTATTTGAGAGAGAGAGCGAGAGCACAGAGGGAGAATGAGAGGGAGAAGCAGACTCCCTGTTGACCAGACAGCCTGATGCGGGGCTCCATCCCAGGACCCCAAGATCATGACTTGAGCCCAAGGCAGATGCTGAACTGCCTGAGCCACCCAGGCGCCCCTCCCACGTGGGTTTGAAGCCTATGTCCACGTCTTACTGATTCTGAGACCTTTGCCTCATAGCTTCTCTGAGACTCAGACTCCTCATCTGTAAATTGGGGATGATGGGGGTGATTTCAGGATTAATAGAGATGATGATGTACAGTGGCTTGTAAAGAATACGTGTCTAATGAAAGGTAGCTGTTATTAGAATGTAATTAATAATAAGAATGATTATTATCCAAAGACAGTCTTATAAGAAGGTCTTAAATTGTGTCAAGTCAGGTGGATCTTTTAGGATGCTTTGGACTGTAAGTGCCAGAAAACACATACTCAAACTTGTTGAACTTATTTCTCATCGGGCCAGCCATCCCAAGACAGGGTAGGCTGTAAGTGGGGTGCATCAGGGATGCGACTCGGTACCTCCAAGACTTTTTTGGCTCTGACCCATTCGCGTATGGGACTTGTCCTTGGCTTGGAAGCTAGATGGCTGTAGCAATTACAGATATCTCATCCAGACACTTGCAACGTCCACAGAAAGGATGGGATGGGACTTTTTATTTCATGAGTCTGTTTTTAAGAGTGAGAGACCCTGGGATGCCTGATGGATTCAGGCAGTAGAGCGTATGACTCTTGATCTCAGGGTTGTAAGTTCAAGCCCCGTGTTGGGTGTAGAAATTACTTGAATATAAAATCTTAAAAAAACTCACTCTCTCAGAGGCTCCAGCCTACATCCCACGAAGACTTTTTTTTGTTTCCTTAGCCAGAATTACATAACGTAGTGAGGCTTAGGTCAATCACTGACAAGGGAAACAGGCCCACCACCACTGGCTTAGACTAAACTGTACCCACATCTTGGGGCCGAGGATGTGGCCAGCTTACCTAACCTGCAGCATAGCAGCAGGTGAACAGCTGAGCAAAATCAAGATTCTTTTAGGAAGAGAGCAGAAGGATGCATATGGAGTAAGTCTAATACCCAACATTCCGCCTAACTTGTGGCTCAGAAAGCTGGCCATTGCCAATGGGAATGGCCTGTAAATTTAGAGCCCCCTCTGTGAGCCCTGTTCCTACACCGCTCTTTTCATCGCCCACCCTGCCCTTTGCTTCGGTGGTCATTTTGGCATTGGGCACCTGAAATAAAGGCGGCTCAAGGGCGCAGGGGTTTGGCAGGGAGGCTCTCATATTACTTAAGGACACAATTTATTTCCTGACTTTAACATGCCAAGCAGGTTTTAGAAAAATGTGACTTTGGAGACAAGCCTGTCCTTGGAGTGCTTCTAAAAAACATTGAGATGCCTGGTCCAAAGGGCCAACATCACCAGTGAGCCTTGTGCTCCAGAAGGAGTTCTATTTATCTAAGCCCAGCTTTGACCGGGGGACTGGGGCCCGAGCACATGGCAGCACTGGAGGTTAAGCAGCAGAAGAGGACAACACAAGGTCAGAGAAGAGGAATGGGTCATGGAGATGAGGGGCTTATGGCCCAAGCCTGCTCTCACCTTCTTCTGAAACAGTTGTTGGTCTTTCTCCCATTGTGCCCCGCCCCCATCCTCTGCCATAACTCCAGGACTTTGTCCCTGCTTTTCTATAGCCCAGGGAAGATTCTGTACCAGAATCTCGACAACAAGTTAGGGAAAAGGCCTAGAGGGAAGACAGTTGGATATGTCAAATTCAAGTGCAAAAGCTCAGTGCCACTCAGCCTTTTGCCTTGTGGGGAGGTAGATTTTCAAGGAGAATCAACTGGACCAGAATGCTTAAGGAAGAAATGGTTGGGGATTAGAGGTAAAGAAAGGTGAAAGAAGAGGTCAAAAGGGATCATGGATCGGGGCCAGAGGCTGAAGTGTCATTCTGTTGGAGTGGTATATGATATGTCAGTGACTCATTGCCTGGTCTCAGCAGAAATGACAAGAGCAATCACATCAGAAAGGAGCAGCCCAGGGTAAGTACAGGGTCTGATTAGATCAGTTATTTCCAATACAGGAGCTTGGCTTCTAGTGTCCACAGACCAAAATGTTATTAAGGTCACTTTTCAGGAGAATTTCCAGCTCAAATGAGTCTTCCTCAGCACTTAAAAAACAAACCAACAGGAAACAAACAACAAGAGCAAACCCACCACATTACACCAGGTTGTCTACACAGTTCCCTAAGATCCAGAACTTTCCAGACTATTTTGTTTGGTTTACAAGGTTTAATCTATTGGGTTTTTTGTTTTGTTTTTTAAAAGGTTTTATTTATTTATTTATTTGAGAGAGAGAGAGAGAGAGAGAGAGCATGAGCAGGGGGATAGGGGCATAGGGAGAGGGAGAAGCAAGCTCCCCGGTGAGCAGGGAGCCCGATGAAGGGCTCGATCCCAGGACCCTGGGATCATGAACTGAGCCGAAGGCAGATGCTTCACCAACTGAGTCACCCAGGTGCCCTGGTTTAATCTATTGTTGAAATGAGGACTTGTCCTTCTTAGTTTGGGGCGTAGGCTAAGATGGAAGTAAAGGGATCCTATCCCGACAGATTGTCCAGGAGACAAAATCCTAAAGGGTGTGTAGTGGCCGAGGGCTAGAAACCTGGGAACAAGCACAGCCGAAGTTTGAAAGAAAGCAGAGGGGAGGGAGGAATGTCGGTAGAGGTACGCTCTGACTCTGTTTCCACAGAAAAACTAGCAGAAGTGAAGTAGGGGCGGGGCGCCTGGGTGGCTCAGTCATTAAGAGGCTGCCTTCGGCCCAGGGCATGATCCCAGGGTCCTGGGATCGANAGTGACTAAGTAATATATTCATGGTCTATGGAATTTATTTCCCAAAGGTTAACATTCTCATTTCTTTTTTTTTTTTTTTAAATTTTTAAAAAAAAAAAAAAAAAAAAAAAAAGAAGTGAAGTGGGGGAGATCAGCCCACTGTAGTTCAGTCTCATGCTGTCCTAGAACGTCGGTCATTGTCGAGATGTCTCAGTAGGTCAAGTGACACAGCAGCCACTCTACTGTCACCTCTCAGGATCAGGCACCATTACCCCAATCCTGTAACTTAGCCTGCCCCCATCCTGTGGCCTTTATCTTCACGAGTGCCACAGAAAGCCTTTGGGCCAGGTGAACGCAGGGGCCATTGGCCACTCGTAGAATGCTATCTCTGACTCAGGAATCGACCTTAGTCCAATCAGTTGTCCTCAGGGTAGAGATCACAAAAGCAGGTGTCCTAGTTACAAGGATCCACTTCTTTGTTTTAATTAATTAATTTTTATTATGATGATATGTTTTGTTTTTAGATTCCACATGTAAGTGAGATCATACAGTATTTCTTTCTCTGCCTGATTTATTTCTCTTAGTGTAATGAGCTCAAGGTCCAGCCATGTCACAAATGTCAAGATTGCCTCCCTTTATGTGGCTGAATAATATTCCATTGTATATACAAATGGCACAACTTTTTTTTTATTTTCTTTTTTT
>NC_048238.1:37429037-37480741 GCF_002007445.2 Ailuropoda melanoleuca
ATGGATGGGTCATGTCTTTTTATCCAATCTGCAACCCTGTGGCGTTTTATGGGAGAGTTTAAGCCCAAATGGCACAACTTTTTATCCATTCAGCTGTCAATGGGCACTTGGGTTGTTTCCATTCATTGGCTGTTGTCAATAATGCTGCAGTGACCATGGGGGTGCAGATATCTCTTCAATATGGTGTTTTCATTTTCTTTGGATATATGTCCAGTATTGCAATTGCTGGATCATATGGCAGTTCTATTTTTTTTTTTTTTTGAGGAACCTCCATACTGTTCTCCATAGTGGCTGCACCAATTTACATTCCCACCAAAGGTGCACAAATGTTCCCTTTCCTCCATATCCTCACCAATACTTATCTCTTATCTTTTTTTTTTGTGAGAGAGTGATTGCACAGGTCCATGAGCGGGTAGTGGTGGGCGATGGGGAGGCAGAGAGAGAGGGAGAAATAGAACCTTGAAGCAGGCTGCACGCTCAGCAAGAGCCTGACGTTGCGCTCGATTCCATGACCCTAAGATCATGATCTGAGTTGAAATCAAGAGCTGGACACTTAACCAACTGAACCACCCAGGCATCCCATCTCATCTTTTTGGTGTTAAGTCGTTCTAACAGACATGAGGTGATATCTTGCTGTGGATTTGATTTGCATTTCCCTATTTGACTCTTTCTTAATCGATGTGTTTGAGATATTAATGTGACAAATTTGGGGGGAGGAAATTTTTTGAAGGGAAACATGTTCAAGAAGACATCTCTATGCCAAGTATATTACATTTTTAGACAGATTCAAAAACCAAAATGGTTACATACAAAGTTTTAGTGGGTTCTTTAACTTCTCATTTAGTCCCTACAGCTCTTACACATTCATGAATGTAAATGTCACTGTAAAACCAGAAATTCTACACTATTATTGATTAATCTTGGAGCTTTCTTAAATTGCATTTATGTTAAGAATAATAAGCTTCATTTTCTAAAGGAGAGTAGGAGAATGGTCATTTATGGATTTAAAATATATTCTGACAAAAACTGACCTTGGGAGTTGAGAGATATGAATACTTTGAAATGATGATATCGTTTAAAAAGTAGTTTAGATAGGATTTAATGGACTGTGAAACTGTAGTTTTAAATTAATGAGTGTACCTAGTAAAAAGCTTTGCACCGATAAAGAATATGAAAAGGCAACTGAAATATTATAATTATCTTAATAGTTAAAGCGTCTTATTAATATGTCAATTATTTTGACAGGTCTTTTGAGAGGGGTGAAAGGAAGGAGCTCTGTCTTTTAGCACCCTTATCATATCATTATAAATCATTTACCAAGTGCTCGCACGCACATTGCCCGATGGATCGTGCAATCAAAATGCATGCATCTTCTGGGCTCCAAGGAAATGTTGACCAAAGGCTTTAAAGCCATAATTACACGTCTAATACTGGGTCTTGATTTGATCTGTCAAAACCTTGAAAGTCATTACGCAAGAAGAAAAGACGACAGACATCTGGTCAATCAACTTTATTTTTAATTCACCAAACGCGGACTGACCTTTGTATCCAGATATAATGGAGGATACAAAAGGAAGAAAAGACAAGATTCCTATCCTCAAAGAAATTAGAATCAGAGGAAGATACTCTGCACAAGACAGTAAGACTTAAGGATATATACTGAGTAGCACTGAGGAGCGCATAACAACTTAGTGCAGCATAAACCCACACAAAGGGACACCATCAGTGACCATGGCAGGGAGTGGAAGAGGGTGATTGGGGCATACACCCTGGTGGGTGGGAGAAGCAGTGGACCTGTGTTCTAGTCTCCCAAATATCAGTGGCTTATTGTGGACCTTGGGCCATTAAGTTCCACCTCTCCTGACCTTGGCTTGATCAACACTACAAGAGAAAGTGAAGACCAGATGTTCTTTAAGGCCCAGCTATAACAATACAAGAGTCTAAGGACAAGTGCAGAGAACTTGGACAAAGAGGATGTTACACCTAAGAGAAAGGACCAGCACAAAGCCACGGAGGTGGGGAAAAAGCTAGTTTTTTCTGCGTGGGCAAGGTGTGTCATGGGACAGCGAGGATCTTAAGAAGCCTGTTTAACTACGATAAAGATTCTGGGTGCAGTAAACTTGGAAATGGGCAAGACCGAGCGTGAAGCCAGGTAAGGGACAATATGCAGGGGTCAACCGCAAAAGGACATACCGTGTGTCCTATGGTCGGAAGTCTGACTTATCTTCACGCTCCCCACCTCATTCTACAGTCTTTATGTCTTTTTGGAACCTCATGGCAACCCCTTCCCCAAACCCACACACCAGACAGAGGGAGGAGAAGGCGTAGCTACAGACACCCGCTGTTTAGATGCGCACAAGTAGACCCCTTTTGTGGGCCAGGAAGCCAAGAGCGGTTGCTGACAAGATGGTGGTCAATCCAATCAGCCTCAGCAGGCCTGGCACAGAGGGCAAGTGTCTCTCCAAGAAGGTCGTGGTAATGGGCTGTGCAGGGACATCCTGGGTTCAGAGAACATTCGGTGTCAGTACAGGACTTACACACTTTGCTCCAGAAATTCTTTGTTCCCTCCAGTTCTTTGAACATGACCCACTCCTGCCCACCTCTAGGCCATTAAATATAATATACGTGCTACCCACGACACTCGTCTCCGTTCCCCCACTAGGCCCTTTACTTTGCGAATTCTGACTCATCCTTCAAGTCTTAGTGTACAGGCTCCTGGGGGAGCCTTTCCTGGGCCCCCAAGCTAAGACGGCCCCTTCTTTTTACACCCTTGGCAAGTCTTCTTCATGACAGTTGGGCTTTCTGATTGTCATCTGTTCTCCCCACGTGTCGTTGCTCCGTGAAAGCAGTGCTGTACCCTTAGCATGGAGGCTGATGCGGAGGGAGTGCGCAGTAAGCATCTGTCGAGTTGAATGAATCTGTGGTCCCCTCAGCCCCCAGCCCCATCTCTGACAGAAGCACTAAGGCAACGACTTGGACGGGCAGTGCTATTCTTTTGGACTTCACATTCATCAAGGAATAACTTCGACCTTTTTGACCCCCGTCCTCTGTAATGCCTTTCACTTTATTCTCTGTGTCCTTCCTTCCAGTCAGGAAAACCTCCTGGGGTTTCATTACAAAAAGAACAGTGCATATATTGAAAAACGCTTTTCTAATCTAAATCTGCTCAATTTCCCTCCACCCCCACCCCCCCCCGGTCCCTAGACATATCTTCCTTTCATTTCCTACCCCCTATTGGGAATCACCAGGTTAGAGATTTATTCAGGAGGCATTTATTGAGTTCTTAATATGTTCTAGAACTCTCTGACAAAAAAAAATTGTATTTTTCCTAATAATCTGCAATGGATGTGGCAGGCTACAAATTTATCGATTTCTTTTAATTCTCTCATCTATGCCCTAACTCGTGGTATCCTTTTAAATTCTTCTTTTTTTGGAGGGGGGAGGGGGCAGAAGGAGAGAGAGAGAGAGAATTTTAAGCAGGCTCCACGTCCAGCGCGAGCTCGACACAGGGCTCCATCTCACAACCCTGAGATCATGACCTGAGCCGAAATCAAGAGTCAGAGGCTCAACCGACCGAGCCACCCAGGCGCCCCCTCATGGTATCTTTTCAAACACGCATGGGTTGAATCACTTAGCGAAAGGTATGTGAACATTATAAGTGGTTTTTTCTGCAAATACTTGTTTTTAGAGAAAAGGGATTTAAATTCATGAAATAAAATATAACCTACCACTGACTCTCGTTCTGACTGCCAGATTTCATCCTCGGGGATCTTCCCCATGGCATGCAGGACCTGAAAAGAGTATTTTGGTGAATAACAAAGGTGAAACCATCTTTCTGCCGGTTTATCTCTTGGGATATCCACCAAAAACACCCGAGTAAAAGCCAACGTAGTGCATTCAATCTTTCAAAGGCTCTGAAAGGTCTTTCAGCTATGACCTAAGAAGTTCCAACTATTAGGCTCGCCATAGATTTGAGTAGTTGTGAACATGTCTCAATAGCAATGAGATCGTAGGGATTGTCAGGAAATATACAAATGAACTCCGAGTCATAATAAAAACATTCTTGGTTCTATAGCATTAGACCTGGGTGACCTCTCAAGTACATCCATAGGGATCTTTTTGCCCCATGGGGTCTTTTTACTTTGGGTGGCATGATAGATATTTTCACTATTACTTTTGGGTTAAAGTGTTCATTGCACTTCAGGATACTGTTCAAAGGGTGTTTCATGGGTCTTTGCATGGAGGTTACTGGGGAGTTGGCCTCCAGGATCTCAGACATTTCTGACCCGCTTGTAGGACCCATGCGTTGCCTCCTTTCCCACAGCCCATGACCCAAGGCCCTACCTCTCGGGCTGCTCTCTCCCCAGCCTCCACGGCCCCCTCCATGTAGCCACTCCAGTGTGTGGCAGTCTCGGTGCCTGCGAAATAAATCCTGCCCACGGGCTGTCGTAGAACCCTTGAAACAAGAGCAAAAAGTGGTCAGTCTCAGAGAGGCGGAGAAAAGCCCTCCCACAAAGACCAAGTCCGGGCAGTCTTCTCCCACACGAAGCATCAGGAGGACCTGGGCAATTCCAGAACAATGTTCACAGGGGCCTCCAGCCAGTGCATGAGCTTTGCCACAGACAAGGAATTAAAGCTGAAGTGCTCCTGCCCCGAGGGCTTACAGGAAGAGGCGCTGATGTCAATGGAGTATTTGGTTCACCTACATGAAATGAGGGATGGTTTGGGCCCAGTCCTTTTATGGCTCCCCAGCTCCAGGCAAGGTGACACCTTCCCCAGTTCCCTCCCTGGTTATTCCACCAACGAATCTGGCAAATCAGTTCCTCTCGCGGAGCTCTGGATTCCCCATCTCTTAGAGGACCCAGTGCAATGCTTTTGAACGACTTCTCCATCAATCTGTGAGCCTGACTGTGGCCATAACACTACCACTCACTAGGGGCGCCTGGGTGACTCTGTTGATTAAGCATCCGACTCTTGGTTTTGGCTCAGGTCATGATCTCAGGGTCGTGAGATCAAGCCCCACATTGGGCTCCACACTCAGCGGGGAGTCTGCTTGTCTCCCTCTTCCTCTGCCCCTCCCCCCTGCTCTCTCTGTCTCTCACAAATCAATCAATCAATCTTGAAAACAAACCAAAAAAACCCTACCACTCACTGAGGGCTCGCCTCTACCCGTGTTAAGAGTTTTAACACATTAAATAACAGTTAACATTTATTGGGTGCCAAGCACTTCGAAGTGCATTAATCCTCACCACAACCCTATGAGGTCAGTGCTACGATCATCCCCGTTTTGCAGATGAGACAATGGAGCTACAGGGACTGTGACATTGTGATGTAGTGCCAAGACCCCCCTTCAGGAATGAAAGATTTCTTCCCAGCTGCTGGGAGTGCTGCCAGAAGATGCCTTCAGATGTCAGTCCTCTCTGGGGATTGCCTCTGCTGAAGGAAACTGCGTCACCCCAAGGTCATGCCTCCTTCCAGAAGCAGGAGCATTCAATGACTAATCATCATGGGGTGATAAGGACCTGACCCTCTCGCTCCAACTTGGAACAACTCTTAAGGGCCATCCTAGCTCCAGAGCTCCCTATGGGGTCAGCTGAGGCCTTCGTCGGAAGTACCTCCCAGTCCGACTTCTCCCTCTGCCCACTCTTGCCTTCCTCCTCTCACTTTCACAAGTACTGACCCCAAGGGCTGTCTCGAGTACACATCCTCTCTTTCAGAGTCTGCTTCCTGGGGAATCGAATCAGCAACAAAGATAGTCGTTCACTCCAGGTCACGGCTAGTAAGGCTCTAGGTCACGGCTACTAAGTGACAGAGCTGGTATTTGAACCCAGGCCATTTGACTCCAACATCCACAGTCTTTTTTAAAAAAAAAAAAGATTTATTTATTTATTTGTTTGTTTATTTGTTTATTTAGAACACGAGTCAGGGGAGGGGCAGAGGGAGAGAATCCTCAAGCAGACTCCCTGGAAAGCACAGAGCCCCACGTGGGGCTCGATCCCACGATCCATGAGATCATGACCTGAGCCGAAACCAAGAGCTGGATGCTTCACTGACTGAGCCACAGGCACCCCGAGCACCCACAGTCTTAATCACTTAGTTATACTTCTTCCCTCTATTGAATTATTTAATCTTTTTAAAGAGCTCCGTGACATACCTACTATTATCATTATCCCATTTTACACATGAGGAAATAGGCTTGGAGAAATGTGCACTGACTTGCCGAGAGCCACACTGCTAGGAAATAGCAGAGCTAGGATTTGGAATTGGTCTACCAGATGTCAAGGTCTCTGTTTTTTTTTTTTTTTTAAGGATTTTATTTATTTATTTGACAGCGAGAGGCAGCCAGCGAGAGAGGGAACACAAGCAGGGGGAGTGGGAGAGGAAGAAGCAGGCTCCCAGTGGAGGAGCCTGATGTGGGGCTCGATCCCACCGTCTGGGATCACGCCCTGGGCCGAAGGCAGACGCTTAACGACTGAGCCACCCAGGCGCCCCAAGGTCTCTGTTTTTTTGTCCTCTGTGCTTTGCCTTGTGTATCATCATCACTAGTTAGCAAAGGGTGACCATATGCTATACAAAGGACAGAAGTGTACTGCACTTGGCTTCTAAGAGGGGTGGTTTGCTGTTACCCTGACAAAAATACCATAAGGGATGCACTGTTATCCTGCCATTATTCATCCTATCTCAGGTTGCCATTATATCAAGTAAGGGATGTGAATGTCCAGAGTGAACACCCAAGCTCTATCTTGGTCAACACTGTACACCACCAAGCCTTTTATCAGAAAACCCAATGGGCTTGCTTGAATTGGTGAGTTTTCCTTCACTGGCCCTCACTGAAGCCATTAAGAATAAAAAAGGGGTAGAAAGTAGAAGAGAAGATATTACACAATATTAAATGCTGCCAATAATACATGGGATAATTTAGAATGATCCATAGCCATAAGGGCCTGGAGACCCTAAACGTATTCAGGAAGGATTCCCAGCAAGAGTAGGTAAATTCACTTTCTCCAAGTTCATTAAACAATGTTGCTTTTTACGCAGGAGGAAACAGGCCTGCTTTAATGTCAAGGTCTCTGTTTTTATCCTCTATGCTTTGCCTTGTGTATCATCATCAACATTATACATGTTCACTTTTTTCTTTTTTAGGATTTTATTTATTTATTTATTTATTTATTTATTTATTTATTTAGAGCACATGAGCAGGGGAAGGGGAAGAAAGAGAGAGAAAGAATGTCAAGCAGACACTGCACCAAGCGCGGAGCCTTATGTGAGCCTTGATCTCATGAGCCTGAGATCATGACGTGAGCCAAAATGAAGATTTGGCCCTTAACCCACTGAGCCACCCAGGTGTCCGAGCATGTTTGCTTTTTTCAAATTGGAAACCTCTAGAAGGCCTGGCCAAATCGTAGAATTAAATATTAGATGGGAGAATAAAGGCTTAGAGAACTAGTCATGCAAACAATTGGAATGTAAAAATGTAAAAACTAAGAATTAATTTCAAACAGATGAGATATTTTTCCTCTACTTGTCATGTGCAAATATTCCCTTGGGGGGAAAAACATCCAACAGCTGGAGAAGAAAAATCCCTGTCTCTTCTTTTGCAGGTGAGTGAGCAGACAGTATATATTCACAGAAAGGGATATTTCCATGTGTATTTCTCATGGCTTGCTGGAGTAAAATATTTCTTTATATCTTTTATTGCTTCATCACTACAATCCATTTTTCTGTCTATCCAGAAGTAAAATTCCGTAAGAAATGTGTGTTTATTTCTTCACTAACGCGCTGTCAGTACTGTCCTTCATCTTCATCTGGAAACAGAGCGTTTTCTGTGTACTTCCAGGGCCGTGAAGGGAACACTCTTTGCAGTACCGCAAATGTCATGAGCCTGACAGGTCAAGGGAAGCCCTGTGGCAGGCTGTCCTTGCTCAGTCCGGGAGCTCTGTCACCAAGATACCCTGAGCCTTAGTTCCTACCTTCCAAATTGAAGCCTGATAGATGTCCTTAGGAAGAAATACCACCAATGCCCGATACGACGTGGTTTATGTTGCCTCTGTGGGGTGGCCAGGGCCAGGCCCGTGTGGGTGAATCCCCTTTTGGCTCCCCACCATTCCGTGGCCCGATAGACATTTTCTTGCCACACCTTAGGGGACTGAGCATGAAACTTGCCATTCCGTGGCCAGAAATCTAATCATGCTGCAAAACCCAGAACCAAAAATCATGCTCTGATGGGCCTTTCTTTGTTGAAAAGGTAAGTTTTGTCTTCCTGAATGTGTTCTATGAGGCAAAGGTTCCTATTTACCTTTCTGATTCTCCAATCAATCCCCAATAGGACCCAGAGTCCAGCCATGCAGAACTTTCCCCAGACCTCCCCCAAACTTGAAGCATTCCCAATGTTTGCGCATAATGTTCCATCGGCCTGGGGTGCATCCTCCAATATCTTTCTCTGCCTTCTACATTCCTCAGCTGGTATGTGTATTAGGAAGCCTTCTTCGATTTCTCTTGGTAAGGCTAGCCCGTCTCTCCCTGTACAGGTCTCCACGCTCTCTGTACGCCTTACCACAACACATTATAGTCTTCTGGAGAGAACTCCCCCGCATCCCCACCCCAGTCCCCAACACTGTCAGCTCCTTCACAGCATGGAGGAATTTTCTTGGTATGGATGTTTCCAGCACAGTGCTTGGCAAATGGATGGCACTTAGCCAGTAAGTCCTGAATGAAGCAATTATTATGGATGTATTCTATACTCAGCATATCCCAAAATGAACTTAATGACCCAGTAGCTAATCAGGTCGTGCTCTTTGGCCCCAGAATGTTCTCGTACGTGGCATTTTGCTATCTGCAGGAAGATAAAGTGTGCACCAAAGTCACTGTGTGTCTTCTCACAAGCAGGTTTTAATCGTTCTTTGACTGATTTTCGTGGACAGGTTGATCATCTGTTTACATTCACTCATGTCTTCTTTTTATTGCATACTCCCAACAGGCTTTTCCTCACTACCCGACATTTCCTATCTTGTTTAGATTGAGCTCTTGGCATTAAATTATTGCTTGGCTTAGTATTACTATAAAGGTCATAATAATTACTGCTAGATCATCAATCCATACCTTGCCGTCGTCAGCAAACACAAGTATCCAAACACCAGTGAGTCCAACTTGGACACACAACGCCGTTAACACTAAAAGCCGTTGAATCGTGCACTTTGCGTGAATTGTATGGTATGTTAATTGTATCTCAGAAAAAGTGTTTAAAAAAACTCTTGGGGCACCCAGGTGGCTCGTTGGTTAAACATCTGACACTTGGATTTGGCTCAGGTCATGATCTCAGGGTCATGAGATCAAGCCCCGCGTCAGGCTCTGAGCTCAGCGCGTAGTCTGCTTGAGATTCTCCCTCTCCCTCTGCCCTTCCCCCCAATCACGCTCTCTAAATAAATAAATAAATAAATAAATAAATAAGATCAGTCTTTTAAAAAACCCTCATGTTGTCAGGAACATACTGATTATTATTCCTTGTATGCCATCTTGCGCTTTCTCATACACCTGCCAAGGAAAGTGAGGTCCAGAGAGAAGTGACCTGTCCCCAGCGTGACAAAGTTGGTTATTATAGAATCAGGACTGTACCCAACTCGCTGCATTCCCAGTCTAGAATTCATACTGAAGAACCAATGTATGTCTGAAATAGAGCCTTATTATCCTGATGTTTTCAGAGATATGTCCTTGGGGTCAGTGTTCTTTGTAATAAACTTCAAAGAAATTCTGACTTGAGGATTCCTTTTATTAATGCTGTACCCATGTTGGCACTTCTACAGTTCCATTTTTTAAAAAGATTTATTTATTTATTTGAGAGAGAGTGAGAGAAAGAGAGAGAGCGCGCATGTGTGCTCGCGCACATGAGTGGGGGGAGGGTCAGAGAGAGAGAGAGAATCTCAAGCTGACTCCACACTGAGCTTAGAGCCGAATGCAGGGCTCGATCCCACCACCCAAGAGATCATGACCTGAACCAAAACCCAAAGTCCAGTGCTTAACTGACTGAGCCACCCAAGTGCCCCAACAGTTCCATTTTTTTAAAAGATTTTATTTATTTATTTGACAGAGAGAGAGACAGCCAGTGAGAGAGGGAACACAAGCAGGGGGAGTGGGAGAGGAAGAAGCAGGCTCCCAGCGGAGGAGCCCGATGTGGGGCTCAATCCCAGGACTCCGGGATCACGCCCTGAGCCGAAGGCAGATGCTTAACGACTGAGCCACCCAGGTGCCCCCAACAGTTCCATTTTAAGGAAATTTTACTGAGCTCTAATCTCAAGATAATAATTCTTCTGACAATATAAGCAAACCCTCTGACTATCTAAATTCCTATTCTTATGTGGCCACCTTCGTTGGTTATATTGATTGGGATTGCTCTTTCAGAGGAATCCAGAGTGCAAGGCACCACCATCGTGCAGAATTATAATGACTTTACCCAGGAGATTCACAAGATACAAAGGAAATTGGGTCTTCCTTTTTCTTTCTTTCTTTTTCTTTCTTTCTTTCTTTCTTTCTTTCTTTCTTTCTTTCTTTCTTTTCTCATTTACAAGATAAAAAGGGAGAAGGGTTCCATAAACCCACTTAGAGCTCAGATTCCGGTTCAGGGAATTTCCATGAGAGCTTAGCACACTTTTACTCTACCTTCCATATTGAGTCATGATCCCAGGGGGAAAGTAGGTGGTGTAGCAGCCCCCGGAGTACTGTTCCTCGCACCAGTTCTTCTCTTCGTAGTGCACTGGCTGCAAGAGAGAAAGACCAATGTTCAGGGGAGACTCAAGCGAAGCTATCTAGTCTAGAATAAATCAAACACAGCCTGGTGGGCATGTTATTGAAGAACCAACATACGTCTGAAAGAGAGCTTTATTATTAACCTGATGTTTTTAGATATATGTCTTCAGGCAGGTAAATGTCCTTGGTAATAAACTTCGAAGACATTCTGACTGGAGAAAGTTCTTTCACTTGGTTCGTTCATGGCTCAGGAAACGTTCACGAACTGCAACTGTCTCATTCCACGTTTTAATTGTTCTTACCTTTTAAAAAGTTGTTAGTGCCTAATGGTATCAAGACAAGTTTAAAAAAGGATTTATTTACGCTTACTGGAGTGGTTGGAGCGGAGAAACCAGCAGAAAAACATGTCTGTCAAAGAAAAAGGATGACCAGATTCACGTCTGTGGTGGAAGCGAGCTTTGCTAAGGGAAGCTAGATGGACGAATGAATGCGTTCATGGGCTGTAGGCACGTCTATGGATGAGGGGCACCTGCATCAACTATTGGTCTGAAAAACGTGTTTTTGCCACGAACAGGTGAAACTTGAGTTGAGATTTTGCAAAGCTCGAGCTCTTTATTAAAATAACTAACATAAGCTTTTATCATGAAGCAACATAGCAAGTTTAAGAGAAAGAGGTCAGCTTAAATATAGATTCTGAAAAAATGTTTTGTCTAAAAAATATGCAGTTACATTGGATAGCACAAGGCCCTGCTTCTCCCTCTCCCTCTGCTCCTCCCCTCACTTGTGCTCTCTCTCTCAAATAAATAAATAAAATCTTTAAGAAAAATAAATAAAATAAACTTGCTAAATGGTCTATGGAAGCACAAAAAAATGAAGCAAAACACATTCTTCGTTATTACTATGCTTCTCTCCAAACCAATCAATCACTCTCGTTCAAGGAACTCCAAAAATCAACAGTATGAATTTCACTTACATCATATGCCGGGGGGGGGGTGGGGGGTGGTAAAAAAAACTCTTGCTTTAAAAGAATGAACAAAAATGACAAATCGAAAAGCTACAACCACCTGAGTGGGAGGGAGCGAGTCCCTGTGAAGTTGAGCAACATCAGTGTGGAAGTAAGAAGATTAAGCCATGTAGCTGTTCAGCTATGTCCTGGTGTGCGCTGCAGAGATTTGAGTAAGAAGCTTAACCAGTTAAACGTTCTTAGCCCCCTCATTTGATTTTTCTCCCGCTTTAACTGCTCATTTGTTTGTGGGTCTCCATTGTCTTCAAATGCTTCATGGATAACTGGATTCAATAATTGCTTTCAAAAGGTGATTTAATCCGTGTTCAAACGTTAACCCCCCCCCCCCCCCGCGGTCTGGTGCATGTCACGAGAACACCACCAATTCATTGCTTTAAACGTGGATGAGGGAGGTGATCATGTCTCCTGGTTAGGGGCGCATTGCGCCCTCTGGCGGTCACCAAATGCCCCTACCACACCGCCTCGCGATCACACCCCATCCTGCCTTTCACCATCTTGCCGGGGTGGGGGCTACCACTTGTGTAACTTGAAGATCGCAGGGTCCTCATCCTCAGGCTACTTCCGAAGGTGTCTGTGAAACTCGGCCAGCGGGGCTCCCCCTGAGCCAATCGGCGTGTTTTCCCTGCACCCCTGATGTTCAACGGTGAAACAAGAGAAAAGAGGATGTGCAGGAGAGGGACAGGCCACCGGATTCGTACCTCTGAGACAGTGGAGGGCGGGGTGGGTGTTAGGGAATGCTTATATGCTGGTTTATGTAAACAAATGAGAACCTCATCTTTTTATAGGATCGGAGAGAGAGAACACTCTTTGCCTTCCCATCCCGGCTGCCAGGATCCAGGATCTCCCCGAGGAGTAGAGAAGCTCTGCTCTTCTAACCCTCTGACAGAGGTGGGAGGGGCTTGGCCCAATGCTGTGCTCCAGGAAGAGCGCTGAACTCAGGGACAAGTGTAGCGTCGCCCGCAATACGACAGTGCTGTGGGATTCTTGAACTATCAGTGAAAACATGAACTCTCTAGATCCCGACTTGCATGAGCCTATCCCTGGTAGCCCCTTGAGGACAAAACCAGGGGTCTCTCTCCTAGGAAAGCAATGAAACATAGTCTTACCTGCAAAGCTTCTTGGGAGCCCAGAACTTTTGCATAGAGCTCACACAGTTTCTTCATCCTATGGGAGGAGTGGGGAGAAAAAGACAAAAGGGCAAATGAAGAAAGAAAGGAAGTAAAAGAGACACCTGTCCCTTCATTCAAAGACCCTGTGAGCTATTGCTTCCACCTGCCATTTCATTTTAATTCTTCAAAACAAGACATTTGGTTCTATTTCAAATGTCTTGAGTCTATGTGGTCACCGACAATATGATGGAAGAGAAAGTGATACATGGCCCCGGTCGTCATTCATTCAAGGAAACATTGTATACCTCTTAAGTGTCAGTCTGCGAAGTGCTGGAGATTCTGGGAGGATCCAGACATGATCCTTGCTTCCCCCCTTCCTCCCACCACCCCACTGCCAGGCAACGGGCAGAATGGAAAGAGGAAGGGGCAGGAAAAGCCTTGAATTCTGCTTCTGCCTCTTATATACTCTGAGATCTCGAGCAGGTTACTTAAGCTTCCTGAGCTTTCGTTTTCTCAACAAACTGGCATGATTTTTTTCTTTCACGGTGTGAGACAATGTGGTCCTCAGACCACCACCAGCACATCTCCCCCGGAACTTGTTAGAAATGCAGATTCTCAGGCCCCGCCCCAGACCTGCTGATTGAGAAACAGCAGTGGCAGAGCTGTGCTTTCCCGAAGCTTCCAGGTGATTCTCAAGTTTGAAAACCACTGATACACAGCATAGAAAGTTATGTTTTATAATAACTGGGACAAAATAGATGCTCAATAAATGGTAGCTCTTAAGCAATTTAGTTTCATGGGGGAGTTGGACATTAGCCAATAGTTATTATTAGTCGAGTAAGGTGTGAAATTATAGTTATTTCAAGTGTGATTTTTACAGAATGCTGAAGGGACTCTTACAGATGATTTAGAGTCAGGCAATGATTTTCAAAAGTATTATTAAAACCTACAAGTGAAAGACAGATTATTCAATAAAATGGCACTGGGACAAAGAGCTACCCATGAATGAAACCAAGTTCACCTCCTATGTGACTTCTTCTTTTTTTTTTTTTTTAAGATTTTATGTATTTGATAGAGAGAGAGCAGGAAAGCACAAGCAGGGGGAGTGGCAGAGGGAGAAGGAGAAGCAGGCTCCCCACTGAGCAGGGAGCCCGATGCGGGGCTCGATCCCAAGATCCTGGGATCGTGACCTGCGCCGAAGGCAGTTGCTTAACCAACTGAGCCACCCAGGCGCCCCTCCTACATAACTTCTTACACCAACATATATTTTGGAGGATCAAAGGTCTTCAACGTAATAGATGAAACCAAAAAAGTAATCCGAAATGAGTGCTTTTTAAAATAATCTTGGAATAGAAAAGTCTTTTCAATGTATGCAAGGCCATTCCGAAGCCATGATTTTAAAAACTGATAAATTTAACTTCATAAACATTTAACATTTTCTTATCGTGTAAAACACATAAACCATAAACATGATCAAAAGATAAACTGGGAAAAGATTTGTTGCAGGCACTGTTCCAGGCACTGGAGATCCGGCCATAGACCGGCCAGGCAAAACCTTCTACCTTCACAGATCTTGATATTCCAGGGGTGATTTTTTTTTTTTTTTTTAGGTGCGTGGCCCGGTCAGACCTCCATACCCCCGGTCAAGCGCAGCCATGACAAGAGTCACAAAGAAGCAGGATAATGGAGGGGAAGGAAAGCGCCATCTTGTAATTCAGAGGCTCGTAGTTGGTCAATATGCATCAGTGGTGGTGTGGGACTAAAGAATTGCTAGTGGTGAATATTAACTGCTGGAAGGAACTGCCATCTCCAGAGAAACCCGTCCCTCTGTACCTGTAATCTGTAATTGTTATGCATCACTCACCCGGATATACCCAGGCTGCCTTGCGTTGCGGTCATTTGTCTACCTGGTTATCTCCTTCCCCAGTACGTTTTCAGCCCCTGGGCTCTGTTCATTTTTGTATTCCATATAGTTTCTTGCATGGTATCATGTACAATAAACTCAATAAATATTAATTTGAACACTCGGTTCTTAAATCACTGGCACTGTGCCTTTCTACAAGAGCCTCGTAATTAACATCGCAGACACGTAGCATTGCGAGTACATATATTATTAGGCAGTCTTCAAATTAAAAAGTTAAGTAAAATGGAAAGGCAAGCAAGTAGGCAGAAAAGAAGGAAAGAAGAGAGAAGAAGCACTTTGTTCCGTACCTTTCATCTTTGGTAAGGCGCGCCAGTTTTCTGGCTTTGTGGGCAAGGATAAATCTGAAACACACCAATAAGAAAAAGGGAGGGGGAATTGACGGCTGCTTTCCTCCTGGCCCCATTTCTATAGCTACACGTGTGCCTAGAGAACAAATCAGAAGTCAACCAGAAGACACAAATTATATACTGGTTCATTTTGTTCAATGTTTTACTGCTCATGTGCTACCTTCTTGAAACTGATCAGCACCTGCGGCTTCCGGGATGTGAGGGACGACACACAGGTGACCGGCCATAATTTCCACCCAAGATAATACAATGATTGACCTACCTCCCCTGCCACATGGCTGATGGCCAACAAGAATGAGCCCTTAGTCTCAAATGCTCACCTGAGACCATCCTGCCCTTACTCTTTGGTTCCATCTCCACGACAGTGTCCCTCTAGCGCCCAAGCTTCTAAAATCGGCCTCCGTTTCTAGCCCTATGATTGCCTTTGACTTAACAACTGGCATTGATCTGCTGTCGTCACCCGGGGCTCTCGTGGAAATGAATTTGTATGTATCTTAGGGCCCATCTCAAGTTTGGCTGTTCCAGGTAACCACCAATCTGGGTCAGGTTCTGACCCCCAAGACATCCCCAATCTGTGCTGGTTTTCCCTGCCAAGCTGAGGACGGGGCTGGTCGTGGCTCCTCTCTAGCGGGACTCTGGAAAATCTCAGCACCCCACATAATTATCACTGAAGCCCTTTCAGTGAAACACCCTAAAGTCATCTTCATATTACGCTTTCACAAAAGATAGCTCACCAAAATATATCTACCCCAGCACTAAATATGAAGCAGAAAGTGGATACGACAAATTTTAAAATGTTATTGGTATCCTACTTCCTTTCTGAATATTTACCCACTGGAACGCATTTTTTTAAAGGCATTCAGAATTTTCCTACTGCCAGAGTTGGAGATTTGTACCCATTGAGTAAAAAATTATTTAATAAAATTTGGGGCACACTTATTAATAGTATGGGAATATTTTGTCCACCAAATAGCATCCACAGCACCATAAGCATGCCTTACCCCATTATGGCTGCATAGTTGCCGTCAGGTTTGGTATCATCCAGCGTGTAGGCGATTGGAGCTTCCTCTCCTTCGATAATCATGGTTCCACAGTAATCTTGAAAAAACAGCAACATGGAAAAAGATATCCATCACCTTAGCAAACTACCCCTAATCCAGGCTGCAATTCAATAAAATCTTGTCTTCTCTGTCATTAAGACTTGTGTCCCAGGACGCCTGGGTGTTTCAGCTGGTTAGGCGTCTGCCTTCGGCTCAGGTCATGATCCCAGGGTCCTGGGATCAAGTCCCGTGTGGGGCTCCTTGCTCAGCAGGGAGCCTGCTTCTCCCTCTGCCTGCTGCTCCCCCTGCTTGTGCTCTCCCTCTCTCTCTCTCTGACAAATAAATAAATACAATCTTAGGGGACGCCTGGGTGGCTTAGTTGGTTAGCCGACTGCCTTCGGCTCAGGTCATGATGCTGGGGTCCCAGGATCAAGTCCCACATCGGGTTCCCTGTTCAGTAGGGGGTCTGCTTCTCCCTCTGACCCTCCCCCGTCTTGTGCTCTCTCTCTCTTTCATTCTCTCTCAAAAAAATAAATAAATAAAATATTTGTTAATAATCTTAAAAAAAGACTTGTATCCCGTCTTGCTTCCTCTTTCATAAGAAATCAGATAAAACCAAAGATGTGTAAGAAAAAAAAAATTAGTCCATCATCATAAAATAGAAGGGACTGAATGTTCATTTTTTATGAGGAACCACTTAGACTAAGCCAACCAGTTCTTGGTTTTCTGGAGACAGGGCAGGGAGGACATGGATAACTGGGCTCCACAGAGTCCCAAACCCTCATTCGCTACATGATCTCCAGAACAACTCCGGAAACAACGTCAGCTCAGTCTGGTCCAAAGTGCTTTTCTCATTCACCTCCAACGTTTCCTTGAAAATTTGAGGTTGTTTGAAGAAAATTATGGGGGAGGACTCTGGAACAAATGTTGTCTAGGAAGTTTGATGACAGGGTTTCAAAAGGAGGAAGAAAGAACAGGGAACTATGAGGGTATGCACTATGGTGCATTGTTAACCAAAAAAAGCAAATTTCAGTGTAGTATGTATCTTGTTTTTTTTTTTTTTAAATGCTTTTGGAAAAATATGTTAGATATTTACTTAAAATTATATTTGCATATAAATGTTACATTTAAAAATATATATTCAAAGTATATATGTATTTCAATATATATGTATACATTTATTTAAAGTATTACCTATGCATATAATAAATTTCTTTTATTTTTTAAGATTTATTTATTTGAGAGAGAGGGGAGAGGCAGAGGGAGAGAGAGAATCTCAAGCACATTCCCTGCTGAGCATGGAGCCCAACACAGGGCTCAATCCCATGACCCTGAGATTATGACCTGAGCAGAAACCAAGAGTCAGACGCTTAACTGACTGAACCAACCAGGCGCCCTGCATATGATAAATTTCTAAAGATAAACAACTTAAATTTTTAGTAAATTTCCGTAAGGGGAGGGCATGCCAGGACACACACCATAGGAAAAGGACATTTTTCACTTTTATTTTTTTTGTATGTTTTATAGGGAACACATATATTTTTGTAATCTTTTAAAAAGCAGGTATTGCTTCTGTCATTTTATTTTTTATTTTTTAATTTTTAAAAAGATTTTATTTATTTATTTGAGAGGGAAAGCAAGAGACAGAGAGAGAGAGAGAGCACAGAGGGAGAGGGAGAAGCAGGCTCCCCGCTGAGCAGGCAGCCCGATGTGGGGCTCGATCCCAGGACCCTGGGGTCATGACCTGAGCCGAAGGCAGACGCTTGACCGACTGAGCCACGCAGGCGCCCCTCACTAGCCACATTTCAAGTGTTCAACACCCACATGTGGCTAGTGGCCATTGTACTGGACAGACCACCTACCAGAACATTCCCACTGTTATGGAATCTAGCACTTTCGTGGGCATCCCTGTAACATTCCATCCGTCACAACAGCACACCTGTTGAATATACACGAATCACCTTAACTTAATATAGTAGAGTCTCAACGAAGGAGATTGCCCGGGGATTTTCAGAATCCCTACTTTTGTGAATGGCTCTGCAAATTCATGCTTCAAAAAAACTGTATTTTTGGAAAGTGACAATAACTATTTTCACAAGATTTTGTGGCAGGATGAAACAAGACTTTATAGTAAATTATGAAAAAAGTGTCAGTCATAGTTCAAGGGAAGTGAATTCCCTGAGTTGGTGCCAACATATTTTATTGGCTCGAACGGTACTCAGCACCTGGACTAATAATGTTTTCTGCCCAGCATTCTAGTGAAACCAGGTACATGCAAATACATGTCTTTACACCAGGTTTCTTGGACCTTCTCCTAATACTCACCCTTCTTCCTCCAGAAGGGCTCTTTATAATAAACCATACACTTGATGACTGAGCCCAAAGGCACACGAGTGATCAGCTGGTTTCTCATCATTGGCAGAGGGGGATTGAAATGAATCTTCATCCCCAGGATAGGAGGAACAGCACTAATCACGTACTTAGCCTGCAAGGAAAACAACGTGCTTACATATTGCTCGTGGATTTTTTGTTTTGTTTTTGTTTTTTTCCCTAATGTTTCTCCTTCATTTTACCCTTGGCCCCCTTGGAATGTCTTTTTTATTTTTTTTCCAAAGATTTTATTTGTAAGTAATCTCTACACCCAACATGGGGCTGGAACCCACAACCCCAGGATCAAGAGTCGCCTGCTTCACTGACTGAGCCAGCCGGGCGTCCCTCGAAATTCTTCTTAACAGGAAAACGGGAAGAATCGTGTTAAAACCCAAATTAGTCTTTAGTGTTCCCTAGGTCAAATCCTCCCATGACTTTCCATCACATTGGAGTCAAAGCCAAGTTCCTTACACTCACCTCCAAGGCCATATATATAAATGGACCCTTGTTACCGCTCTGATCTCATCTTCTGGTACTCTTCCCCTCATTCCTTTAATTCTGCGGTTTGACCACCTTGCTGTTCCTTCGTCATGCTGGGCTTACTTCTACCTCAGGGCCTTTGCATTGGCTGTTCTACTTGGAATGCTCTTCCCTCGAAGAACCCCATGGCTCAACCCCTCACCTTTTTTTGGTTCTGTGCTAAAATATCACTTTCTGAGTGAGGCCTTCCCCTGTGACCTTATTTCAAATTGCATGACTTATCCCCTCACCCCCCCCTTCTGGTACATCCCTCTCCTCCTTCCCTGACTGAGTTTTCCTGTAGTACTTACCACTATCTGGGATACTTTATATCTTAACCACATGTTTGATTATGGCCTTTCTCCTTCACTAGAATGTAAGCCACATGAAAGCAGAGAATTTTATCTGTTTTGTTCCCTGCTGTGTTCCCAACTCCTAGAATAAGGCCAGACATATAGGAAGCACTCGACATTTATTAAATATTTTCTTTGGTATCTGATTACACAGGAGCCCAATACAGAGGCTCGATAATACATGATTTTGTAAATTTGCACTCTCCCCAAATATTCTGGTTCTCTTTTCCCTTCTTTCAGACAGAGGTCACTTTTTCGCCTTTGGCAAAGGGATTGTCTATGAAGTCTGGAATATTCTTGGCTTTATTTAATCTTTGGTTATCTATGGGATTCTGGCCCCTTCCCCTAGTTTAAGGTTCTTGGTTACCTCATACACCTCATGGTTGAGAGTCTCCACAAGGACATTTTCTCCTGTCTGGTCAATGTGGGTCACAGGCCTCTCCAGCTTCACTTGGTCTCCAAGGAGGTCCATTATCCGCTCACTCACTTGCCCAGATCCACCCACAAATTTCCTCTCCTGGAAAGAAAAGAGGACTCAAGAGATGGGTATGGCAATATAGGAACAGGTTTCAATGACTCAGTTGCTAGTTTTTCTCACATATCTCTCTGTGAGATGTATAAATTGCATTTCGCTGTTGTGATTCGTGCCTTCGACCATCGTTTTCTAACTAGTGATTGCTGGCTTCTGACAAAATTACAGGCTTTCTAACCAGGTGACTGTTAGGCCATTCTCTTGTGGATTCCCAGGCTCCACCCTCTGCTGGACATCCTCAGCCTGACCTCCCATGGCCCACCTGTCCGGCCACTAGCCCTGCTTTGTGTCCCACCTAGATCCTTCTGTTGGTTGCTTGCCCAAGCGCACCTAAGCTTATTTTTCTCTTCCTTGTTACTCAGGCTGAGAACCTCCCTGGCCTACCCACCACCCCCAGGCCACCCGACTCTCTGTTGCCGGCTGCCCGTCTCATCCTGGGTCACATGCCTGTTGCTTCCGAATGTTCTGCATGACTGGGCACACGGTTGAGCTGACTGCCTTCTCCTGAATTTTCAGTTCAAGTAATTTTGTAAAAGATTATTTCAAACAGTCTGAGAAGAAGGAGAAGGAGAGAGAGATGAAGATGAGAAGGATGAGGAGAAGGAGTGGGGAGGAGGAGAAGGAAGAGAAGGAGCAGGGAGGAGAATGAGAAAGGGGAAAGGAAGAAAAATGACCAGCAAGCAGATTATATAAGATCTCTACTTCACTTCCTACTGGGCCTAGCACAGAGCTTTATACAATGCTGGGGCTCAGGAAACAGGGAATGAATGAAAGGATGAATGAAGGAAAACATGAGCGAATGGATTTTGTGTGGTATGTGTGTGTTTGAAATTGAAAACGTGTGTCTGACTTTCCTTTCTGAGCTTTCCAAGAAGTGCTCAGGCTATGTGCATCGGATGGTCTCCTACAAACTTTCCGAATAATAATCAGACGCACATCCAAATGGAAACTTGCAAGAGTGTAGTGAGGTAGCGAGGTTATCTTAAAGCCCCATTGGCTGCTGGGTCCTCACGTTGGGTCCCTAACAACAGACTGCCCCTCACAAAAGCCACTTGGAGCGGCCATCATGAAATTCTGAAGGCCACAAGCCTGCCTCTTGCTTCATCCGTTCACGACTGAAAGATGATGCCAATCTTTTATTTAAGCATGGCGGTCTTCTGTTGGAACAGCGTGGGGATGCATGAGTACCTGCCCTCCATTGGTTGTTGAGATGATCCTGGTCGTGCCCCCACACTGCTTCACATACCACAGGAACCAGAGCGCAGAGACCTCGTGGGTCTCTGCGGTGACACACAGGTTCACAAAGAGAGTGGCTAGCTGCTTGGCAGATCTGCTCAGGAAGAAACGAGGGCACAGTTAGCAAGTGTGGGAGGGCATCTTCTTCATAACCTGGATATTAGTCAAGCAATGCGTTTACTTGGCTAATGTTAGCACAGTTTGGCAAGCGGCAGAAAATTGTCACTAGAATCCGGTTTTATAAAACATGACATCAGAGCCTCTGGGAATGAGAGTTATTTCCCCCTTCACCCAAACAGCTTATTCAGGATTAGCTTGTATTCCCTATTCTGTGCTATCATGGCTTCTCTCCATATGCCTGCTCCTCTTTCTGTGATCCCCATCTCAGCAAAAGGCATCACCATTCACCCAACCGCTAAGGCCAACACTCTAGAAATCAACCTTAATTTCTCTCTTTCCTTCACTCTCCCCTCAGCCCAATCCATCAGGAAGTCCCACTGTCTCTCACCACCTCAGCCCACCATTACCACCACCAAGGCAGCGTCATCTTCTGTCAAGAGTATCGCAATTATTTCTTCCAGACTGGTCGCTCTGCCTCCACTCATCGTTACCTGGTATCCATTCACCACACTCGAAGCCAGAAACTTTTTAGCCCCTCCCCGCTGTGGTGCTCTTTCTATAGCATAAATCGAGTCATGTCATTCTCTTGCTTTAAGCCCACCAGTGGCATCCTATCGAAACCAGAATGGGATTTGGATCTTTCACCTTTGCCCACCGAGCCCCAAGTGATCGAGCCCCAAGTGATGGAGCCCAGGCCTACTTTTTCTACCTCATTCTGGACTCGCTCTATTTCTTCTCACGTCTCCTCAGAAAGGTGAGCTCTTCTACTTCTGTGAAAAGGAACACCAGCTTCCATTTACCCAGTACCCTGGCATTCTCTATCATCTTACCATAGTATAGTGTCTTTAGAACTCTTTTCGTTGCCTTAAATTATCTTTATTATTGGTTCACTCTTTTCTATTGTGTCTCCCCTACTATAATATCAACCAATGAGAACAGGAATCTTAACTTTCATGCTCACCAGTGTTCTCTTTAATAGTGTCTGGCACATAGTAAGCACTCAATAATCACTTGTTGGATGACTGAATGCATGAATGGTTATCAGTTAAACATTATTTTTATTTTTTTAAAAGATTTTATTTATTCATTTGACAGAGAGAGAGACAGCCAGCAAGAGAAGCAACACAGGCAGGAGGCGTGGGAGAGGAAGAAGCAGGCTCCCAGCGGAGGAGCCTGACACGGGGCTTGATCCCAGGACTCCAGGATCACTCCCTGAGCCGAAGGCAGACGCTAAACGACTGAGCCACCCAGGCACCCCTAAACATTATTTTTAAATTATCCATAATGGGGGCACCTGGGTGGCTCGGTCGGTTAAGCAACTGCCTTCAGCTTAGGTCATGATCCCAGGGTCCTGGGATCGAACCCCACATCAGGCTCCCTGTTCAGCAGGGAGCCTGCTTCTCCCTCTCCCTCTGCCCTTCCTTCCCGCTTGTGTTCTCTCTCTCTCAAATAAATAAAATCTAAAAAAAAAATTAAGTAATCCATAATGTGCAAAGGATATGCTAGGTGCTGCCCCAAATACAGAATTAGTCACAATTTTTAAAAAAGATTTTATTTATTTATTTTAGAGAAAGAGAGAGGAGAAACAGAGGGAGAGGGAGAAGCAGACTCTGTGTTGAGCACAGAGCCTGATGCAGGGCTCGATCCCATGACTCTGAGATCACAACCTGAGCTGAAATCAAGAGTCAGACACTCAACTGACTGAGCCACCCAAGTGCCCCTAGTCCCAATTATTTATTCAGTTATTTTACTATCTAATGGAAGACAAGCTTAAAGGATGGATAAGGGGGAAAAGCAACTAATAGACAGCACAGATATTTTGTGAAATTTTGCTTGGGGTTGGCAGGTCAACAGCAAAAGGCTATATCCTATCTCTTGCAATTCCAACAACTCAGTTATATCTAACACCTTTTTTTAAAAGATTGTATTTGTAAGTCATCTCCACACCCAGTGTGGGGCTCGAACCCACAACCCCGAGATCAAGAGTTGCATGTTCTTTTTTTTTTTTAATTTTATTTTATTATATTATGTTAATCACCATACAGTACATCCCCAAGGAGTTGCATGTTCTACTGGCTGAGACAGTCAGGCGCCCCTATCTAACATTTCTAAAATTCACCAGTAGTAATGTGTACTCTGGGACATGTTTAATAAGAGCCAATTCCCCCTTTTGACTTAGACATAAAGTTCGAGTGATGTTAATCTGCTTATATCTGAGGCAGAGTTTGACCCCTGGTCATGCCGACAATGGGTGGCAGAAATGATACTGCCTTCCATGACTGAACTCTTTCGTATTCCATGGTTTTTAAACCTACTGTATTGAAATGTCATAACAATTCTATAAAACAACAAATTTTTGGGGCGCCTGGGTGGCTCAGTTGGTTAAGCATCTGCCTTCAGCTGGGGTCATGATCCCAGCGTCCTGGGATGGAGCCCCACATTGGGCTCCGTGCTCGGAGGGGGGCCTGCTTCTCCCTCTCCCTCTGCCACTCCCCCTGCTTGTGCTCTTCTGCTCTCTCTGTCAAATAAAGAAATAAAATCTTAAAAAAAAAATCCCAGCAATTTCTCCCCAATTCACAAGCCTGAAAACTGCGTTTCAGGGAGGTTAGTGATACGTCATACACAGTCCACTAAATGGTACGACTTCAAACCAGACCACACCTGATCCAAACCTCATGCTTTTACTACCTTGAAATGCTTTCTGATTAGGCAGCTGACAAGCTCGAAAGTACAAATACTCACCAAGGACCACATCCCTACACAAGTGTTACCTTGACTCTGGAAGTTTCTAGAATCAGGCCCAACACACATACCAGTTCCTGACAATTTTTGCAACCCTAACAACCTGATAGCGTGTTTGTGACAGCCCCCATCATTTAGCCTGAAACTAGTATAATATATACGTTGAAGTGACTTAAAGTGAGTTTTGTTAGATTCCTCATGATAACCGAAGGGAACCGAAGGGAGGGAAATTGCTGACTTGTTTTTTCTTTGCGAAGGCCATTTGTGGCATCCATCTAAAGCAACACCCAGACGTGAGTTTAAAATATTATTTCAAAGTGAAAACATCCTTTGCTGTTTCCCAATGTCCTATTCCTTTTGTTCCTTAATTTTTTTTTTTTTAAGATTTTATTTATTTATTTGACAGAGAGAGAGACAGCCAGCGAGAGAGGGAACACAAGCAGGGGGAGTGGGAGAGGAAGAAGCAGGCTCCCAGCAGAGCAGGGAGCCTCATGCGGAGGTCGATCCCGGGACTCTGGGATCACGCCCTGAGCCGAAGGCAGCCGCTTAACGACTGAGCCACCCAGGCGCCCCATTTTTCCTTAATTTGTAAGGGAACTGCGGGGGCATAAGGTCAAGGGAGTAATAAACAACTGAAATTTAACACTGGCCCAGCTAAGACAGCCAAGATTAAACACAAAAATACTGGTGTGATTCTAGTTGTTATTGTTGCCAACTGGGTGGGAAAGAAATCATCCTGGCTTGAAATAGAGGGAGGATCTCAAAGCAATTCTCTCTGGAGGGCCAGGCCCTTCCTAATCCTTTATTTGACTTATGCTGGGAGCTTTAGTGAGAAAAGAAATGAGAAGAACAACATCTGACGGATGGAAGGTCAAGGAAGCCAGTGCAATAATATTTTCATGTTCTTCGCCCTGTTGACTTTTTAAAAGATAAATGTTATTATCTTTCTCTACATGAAAAATACATACACATTATATAAAAGTTGGAAATTTCATAAAGTAAAAAGGTGAGAGCATGAGTGTCTTCCTTATTTCTGCCTCCCCAAAAGATAATCACTGGTTTCATTTTGGGACTTTTTTTTTTAGTTACAGGTTTTGAAAAGTGTATTTACATAGCCTTGACCACACCGTAAATGTGACCTGTTTCTGAAAAACATGTTTTATTTTATTGTATTTTGAGAAACACTTTTTAAATGATAATAACTGAAAGACTGATCAACATTGTTCTTCAAATATATGACTCTGCTTCAGTTTGAGTAACAATAGGTTGGATATCTTGGGGATTACTTCCTTTAAAACCAGAAAAATGATAGCATGTAGATCTTGCTTAGGGAAAGTTAAAAATTACCTTGTGTTCACATAATCTTAATATCCCGGAATGTTTTATTTTGTCAGCCAACAACCTAGAATATTCACTAAGCGGGGTGGGCTTAGGCCAAGGACAATGGTAGAAAAAGTCAGATTTCTATAATCCCAAAGGAATATAATTAGTCCTATTTTCAAGGGGCTTCAAAGCTCTCTGAAGAGCAAAGACTTTCCTGAATTTATGAAAAGCTTTTCGTAATGGAAGTTCTAAAACAAATGCAGATAATTAAATACTCACTATGTTTATAAAATCTAATGTATAGAATTCAAAATACTGAAACTGTATTACAACAAAAATAAGTTATAATTGTAAACTGCACTCTCAAAAAAAGTGGTAAATAGCGTGTGTTTAAAAAGATGTAATTAACAACAGGCATTGATTTCATGACAATAATAGGATTTTACTATTCCAGAATTGGTTGGTTTCAAAGGTTGAAGTCATAGGAGAAGCACAAAGATGTTTATCACAGAGTATTATATAATAATGATAATTACGAAAACCTGGTAGTAACCAAAATGTCCAACAGGATGATGATGGATAAATACATTATGGTAGTCACTTTCCATGGAATATTCTGCAACCGTAAAATATGATATTTAACGATGCATTTTGAATGACATGGATAAATGTTTGCACTGTAATATTAAGTGTTAAAAAACACTGTGATGGATGTCCATTGCTTTTGCATTGCATATACAGTTTTCTTTTAAAAAAAGAGGTCATATATCATCCCATACATACTCAATGACAGCCTGCTTTTCTATGTGTTTTAGTATTATGAATTTTTCGAGCCATTATATATTTTTCTAGAACATGATTTTTAAAAAGGTTTTATTTATTTGCGAGAGAGAGAGAGTGAGCAAGCATGAGCAGGGGGAGAGGCAGAGGGAGAGGGAGAAGCAGACTCCCTGCTGCACAGGGACCCCTCCCCCGCCCTCGACATGGGGCCCAATCCCAGGACTCCAGGACCATGACCTGAGCTGAAGGCAGATGCTTAACCGACTGAGCCACCCAGGCTCCCTCTACAACATGATTTTAAAACACTGTTGGAGGGGGCGCCTGGGTGGCTCAGTCATTAAGTGGCTGCCTTTGGCCCAGGGCCCGATTCCAGGGATCAGGGTCCTGGGATCGAGCCCTGCATCAGGCTCCCTGCCCTGCTGGGAGACTGCTACGTCCTCTCTCACTCCCCCTGCTTGTGTTCCCTCTCTCACTGGCTCTCTCTCTCTCTCTGTCAAATAAATAAATAAAATCTTTAAAAAAAATAAAATAAAACACTGTTGAGTATTTCATTTTTTGGATGCCTCATTATTAATTTAACCAATCTTTTATTTTTGGATATTTAGACTTTCCCTTTTAAAAATAATGCTTCGAATCTCCTTCTTTCCCTTTCTCTCCACCCCCTCTCCCTGGATGCCTTTCTCTCTCTCTTCCTTTCTTTCTCTTTCTTTAAGTTCTAAGTTGAATTTATATATCAAGAAATATGTAAATTTCATGTCTTTTTTTAAAGATTTATTTATTTATCTTAGAGAGAGAGAGAGAGAGTGAGGGGGAGAGGCAGTGGGAAATGGAGAGAGAGAATCTCAAGCCGACTCTGTGCTAAGCACGGACCCTGACGCGGGGCTCCATCTCACCACCCTGAGATCATGACCTGAGCCAAAACCAAGAGTCAGATGCTTAACTGACTGTGCCACCCAGGTGCCCCTGTAAATATTATGTCTTTTGACAGTTTCCATATCTTAAATTCAGAGACTCCTAAAAACTTGTTCTTATTTTTAGTTCTCAGTGTCCACCTTCCCTCCCTAATGCCTAAAGAATGAATACATCGACCCCAGAGCCAGACTTAGTCTCAACTAATGCTGTTTAGTGGGTTAGGAGTCTCCTTGAACTTGGCTTCCATTTCCCTTACTCCGTTTACCACAAATTCACCATGTGCTTGGACCCTTACAGTCCTTTCCTTTTCTCCTGCTGTCCGAGAGCAGTGAGGCCGCTCTATGTCGTCTATTTTGCCTCCACAATTTGTAGCCAGTTCCCAGCTCTGCCAACCAGAATTTAATGCTTGACTGGTAAACTCTTGCTCTCAAAGCTACATGGTTTTCAATAAAGGGGAGTGGTTAGTCCAGCCATGCGTGTTTCCTCTACAACTGTGAACTATCCGGAGAACTTTTTTAGAAGTTCCTCTTCAAACCCTTGAAGAGTTGCACCCCATCCCATAACGTGTTTCAAATGCATACCCGAATGCACCATATCTACACCTGACCACCGGTAAGGGGGACAAAGTTTCCCCATATCAGCAACTTCATAAATGAGGTCTTCAAGCTGGTGCTCTACATAAGATGGTGGCACGTTCTGGTCTGTTCTGAGGACTTGATGGGGTAACACCACCTTTGGGATGCATCGCTATTCCAAAGATGTATAGACATCCAGGGGACGGAATCCAGTTTCAATATTTTTTAGCATTCCATCTGGCCAGACGGTGTGGTTTAGACACAAAGCAGTGAACGGCATTGCTAGATAAGCCCGTGCATACTCAACGAGACGGTCACAGTAAGTGCCTGTGCCTAATGGTGAGACTTACTCTGTCCAGCAGATCTTGTCCAGCAGCTCCTTCATTGTCATGTGGTCCCACTCCTCCGCAAGGGGTGCCTTCCATGGGGCATCACTGGGAATCTACACTCCGATAAGGATTCAGAGGGGGAAAAAAACGAATGGAATTTTCCATTTCAAATAACTATTTCTAGAGTACTGAAAACTTTCACTTGAAGAAAGAAAATGTAAGCTTTCCAAATTCCCCCATTTATGATTTTCATGGCACAACCCATGTTGTCTGTGTAGCTTTCCCATCGTAGATCTACACCACTGGATCCATATTGAATTTACGGTCACACTTGCTGCACAATAAATGGAGGCTATGATGAAATTGGGGCCATTCCAAATACCGATTACTAAGTTATTCATTTAGAGAGAACATTCATAAATTCAGCTCTTTAACACGGATCAGACAGTTGCACCAAATCATGCCTAAAGTGGAGTTTCAGGTCGAGTTCCATGTGCGCTAATTTATGGGCTACAGGTTGGGGCAAGATGGCGACACAAAGACCTTCGAAGTCTTATTCTGTCCTGTCCTGAGGATTGTCTAAGTTAGAAACATCATCCCAGGAAGGCTGAGTGACGTCTGATCTTCTCCCCCGCCCCCACCTGCCACCGGTGGTATACGACCAGTGGTCTGCTGGACACCTCATTCTTTTAGTGGTTAAAAACCAGTTCATGCACTCATTTCCTAAATCTTTACTGAGAGATATTATGCGCCAGACAACACGCTAGGCATTGCTGATAGAGTGTCCCTTCTTTCTTTGAAGGACTGAAACTATTATGAAAAATACAAATGTAGTCAAAGAAGATTTAGTAAGCTTTACCTCTCGCCCCATGGCATCCATTGTCCTCCAGAGGTTGTTATGATCCAGGTATGCAACTGGGTTCCACACAGGTGGGAAGGGGCCCCTGAAGGGGTACGATTTGCCCTGTGAGATACAAGGTATTTTTATTTATTTATTTACTTATTAATATTTTATTTATTTATTTGAGAGAGAGAGAGAACGGGAGGTGGGGATGGGGGAAGGGGCAGAGGGAGGAGAGAGAGAGAGAATCTCAAGCCGACTCCCTGCTGAGCGGGGAGCCCAACCCAGGGCTCGATCCCAGGACCCTGAGACCACAGTCCAAGCTGAAACCAAGAGTTGCTTGCTCAACTGACTGAGCCACTCAGGTGCCCCAAAACAAGAGATTTTTAAAAGGAAACATTTACTACAATGTAAAAATAGTTAAATGTCTGCAAGCAAAATCATGTTACTTTTCAATATATGATACACACCTACACGTTTTATTTAATCAATTTATTTATTAAAGATTGTATTTATTTATTTGAGAAAGAGCGAAAGAGAGCACAAGCAGTGGGGAGGGACACAGGGAGAGGGAGAAGCAGACTGCCCCTGAGCAGGGAGCCCAACACAAGGCTCGATCCCAGGACCCCTGGGATCATGACTTGAGCCAAAGGCAGAGGCTTAACCGACTGAGCCACCCAGGCGCCCCCACTTATGTGTTTTAATTCCTTGTGTCCTCAGCGAACCCTACTTAATTAACTTGTCAGCATAACGATTTCAAGCTCAGTTCTCTGTTACCTAAATAAATCTGATGCCCCCAAGCCCCCCCAGACAATAAAAAGATTTCTCTCTGAGATTAGCACCCTTCCCACGTAAAATCTAAACGACAGTACGAAAGTGGGGTTACCCAAAGTAATCTCATTTGTCAGGGATACTTGCAGACCTCAGAGTGAGGGGACCGTAGGCATTTGAAGGGTCAGAAAAGTAGAGCTATAAATGTTATACAAGTTAGAGGATGAATAACCAATTGTAGGAATGCAAGCGTCTGTAGGAAGAGCCTCGAAACAGAGCCCAGCAAGCTCTTCCTTCCAAGGAATCGTAGGTGCTATGTCAACACAGGCGTTCCCATGGGAACAGAAAGAAGAGCCGATTTCAAGCCTCTTCTGGGGACATTTGCACTACTTGGTTCTCCTGGCAGGGTAGGGTCACCTCAACACAGACATAAAGGACACACATTTCTCCAAAGACTAGTAATAAGAGCACCCACAAATCATCTCTGGGAGGTTTGACTCAAAGGCAGGTAAGGACACGCACAAAACCCACCCTAGGTCGACCTGAAAACCTGACTCAGAAGTCAAGCTGTGTGGGGCGCCTGGGTGGCCCAGTCGTTAAGCATCTGCCTTCGGGTCAGGGCGTGATCCCAGAGTCCTGGGATTGAGCCCTACATCGGGCTCCCTGCTCAGCTGGGAGCCTGCTTCCTCTTCTCCCACTCCCCCTGCTTGTGTTCCCTCTCTCGCTGTCTCTCTCTCTGTCAAATAAATACAATCTTTAAAAAAATAAAGAAAAAAAAAAGAAGTCAAGCTGTGCATTCTGACATATCTTTCACCCAACTTGGAATAACACAAGGTCCACAGTCAACCAAAATCTCACCATAACTCTGAGTCATTCAGCAAAGATTCAGCTCATGTTGATTCTGTAGGCAGACAGACAAAGTGTGAAATGAGAAGGGATTTCACGTTCATTCTTGTATTCATTCTGTGCCCATGCTGGTCTTCTCGTCCCAACAAGGCTGTAAGGTTCTCGGGGAAGATTTATGAGGCAGGCTTACTTTTCTTCTTGTATTTGGTAGGGTTCTCCAGAGAAACAGAACCAGCAGGACGAGTGTATGTGCAACTGTGTGCATGCGTGCATGTGTGTGTGTGTGTATGGCAGGTCGTGAAGGAGATTTATTTTACAAAATTGGCTAATTCAACTGTGGAGCCTTGGCAAGTCAAAATCTACAGGGTAGGTCAGCAGGGTGGAGGCCCAGAGAAGAACCGCAGTTCAAGTTCAAAGGCTATCTGCTGTCAGAATGCCCTCTTCCTTAGGGGAGCTCAGTCTTTTTTTTTTTTCCTTCAGGCCTTCAACTGATTGCATGAGGCCCACCCACATTACAGAGGGTCATCTAATTATTCAGTCTACTGATTTCAATGTTAATCTCATCTAAAAAACAAATACCTTCACGGAAACGACTAGGACAGTGTTTGACCAAATATTTGGGTATTGTGGCCTAGCCAAATTGACACATAACCATGACACTTTCTAATCAAAGTTCTTAAGGTATAATTTATATACAATGTAACCATTTTAAATGCACAATTTGGGAAGTTTTGACACATGGTGTGCACCCACCACCACCAAGATCAAGATATGAAACATTCCTATCACCCCAGAAAGTTCTCCCTTGCCCCTTCCCAGTCAATTCCTGTCCCCTTCTTTTCTTTTTTTATAGTCACACAAAACAATAGTAACTTTAATTCGTGGTCACAGAAGTACTACTTCTGGTTTGTTAAGTCTGCACTTCTTCTTACAGTTACTGAGCTATAATTGACATATAACTCTGTGTAAGTTTAAAATGGACAGCATAATGACTGTGTATACCGGCTTTTTAAAACATATTTAAAAAAATTTTTTTAAAGATTTTATTTATTTATTTCAGACAGAGAGAGAGGGAAAGAGAGAGAAAGCACACAAGCAGAGGGGAAGGGACAGAGGAAAAAGTAGGTTCCCCACTGAGCAAGGAGCCCAATGTGGGGTTTGATCCCAGGACCCCGGGATCATGACCTGAGCCAAAGGTAGATGCTTAATGGACTGAGCCACCCAGGCCCCCCTGAATACTGGCTTTTAAAAAAACAGCTTTCTTGGGATACAATTCACATACCATATCATACAATTTGCATACTGACTTTTTTAAAGAAAAAGATGTATTTCTTTAAGAGAAGGAGAGAGAGGTGGGAGAGGCAGAGGGAGAGGGAGAATCTCAAGCAGACTCCCTGCTGAGCATGGAGCCCAAGGTGGGCCTCGATCCCACCACCTTGAGATCACGACCCGAGCCGAAATCAAGAGTCAGACCCTCAACTGACTGAGCCACCCCAGGCACCCCAGCATGCTGACTTTTTAAAACTCTGCTTATGCCTGTATCAGAGATCAGCACTGGGTGGAAATCTGTGGACTGATCTACGGGGTCATTCTCCACAAAGGACATGTGGTTCCCCATTCCAGCTCTGCCTTTTCTAAGTTAATTGACACAGAAAAAGTGAGTTGCTTAATCTCCTTGGGCCCCAGATAGCAATGTTTCCAACTCAGCATCTCTGGGCCCCATCATCTTCCTCCAGGAAGTATGCCCAGATTTTTGTAAACAGCTAGGGTGGGTGGCCTTCTCAGTGCCCCACAGCTCTCTGTTTACCTTTCACCTGCCACTAACTCCACGGTACCAGCTTCATGCGTTTATCGTTCTGTGTCACCCACTGGGATCTAAGCTGCAAGAGCATGGCTCTGGGGCTCGGTGACCTGGGTCAAGTCATGGCTCTGCCACTCACCAGCTGTGTTAAGTTGCTTCACCTTTCTGTGCCTCAGTTGACTCATATGTAAAATGGAGCGACAGTAACTATCTCATAGATGTGCTGGGAAAAGAAAGTGAGTTGATCCTACATGGGGTCATAGTCAGTGAACAGCGGCAGGCAGGTCGTAAGTTCTCAATCAATGTGTTGTTGTTATGGCCGTAGCCATTACTGTTGTGATCAAAACCTCTGCAGGCTTAGGACCTGTTGGCATAGATCCCTGGTACCCAGTAAGTTCACAAGAGATATCTGATTTCATTTCAGCAGTGTGACCTTGACTTTGTTGTTTGCGTGACACACAATGTCCTCAATTCCAAAATGATCTTTTGTATTTAGGTTTTGCCTTAGTCCTTTCCAGCTGCTATAACACAATACCATAGACCTGGGGGGGCTTAAACAACAGAGATTTATTTCTCACAGTGGTGGAGGCTGGGGAGTCCAAGATCAAGGCACTGGTAGATCTGGCTTCCAGTGGGGGCCTCTTCATGGTTCATAGACGGCCATCTTTTTGCGGTGTCCTCTCATGGAAGAAGAGACAAGGGATCTCCCTGGGGTCTATTTTATAAGGGCACTGAGCTCACTCATGAGGGCTCCAACCTCATGACCCAGTTACCTCCCGGTGACTCCCGGTGAGACCCCGGCTCCTCATACCATCACACTGTGGGTTAGGATTTCAACATATGAATTTGGGCGGCCACATCCTATCTAGAGCAGGTTTCTTACACTGTGGTTAACCTCCTTTTCTGACGTCTGCCACTGAGCCCAGACCCGCTCTGGCCTTTGCAGAGCCCCAGCAGCAGAGTGGTGCCAACCTCTGCCTCCCTTCCTGCCCCACGCACCAAGGTACTTGCACAAAGGGGGTGAGGGATATGACTTCGATAGTGAGGAAGCGAGTCAGGCTACCTACCAGGGGCAGCATGTCCCCAAGACTGGCATCTAAAGACATCTTCCTGCATTCCTGAGTGTGGCAAAAGGATCAGAAACTCTGCCCTCACCTGAAAGGTGTTCTTCACCTTTTCCCAGGGCAAGCCCCAGGAGTCAGACTGGAGTTCTCTGGTTTTGAGACCATCGTCTCTACGCTCCCAGGAGCAGCCATGGCTGTTGGCACAGAGCCTGGCAGTGACAGAGAAGACACCAACTAATGAAATCTGCTGAGCCCGCACTCCTCTCTGAGTCATGGCTGGGGATTTCTGGCTGAACCAAAGTGTTCGTGCAAGCAAACACACAGAGAACACCCGAATAACGAAACTGTTTGGCTGAGTACTATTTTCTTCCCTTTCATCTTTGTCCTAAGGGTTTTTCTTTCTTCCGGTGTAAGGGGCCACTATTCAACCTGCTTGTGCTTTTTTTTTTTTTTAAAGGTTTTATTCATTTATTTGAGAGAGAGAGAGAGCATGCGTGCACAAGTGGGGGGAGGGGCAGAGGGAGAAGCAGGAAGCCCCACGTGGGGCTCGATCCCAGGACCCCAGGATCACGACCTGAATGCTTAACCGACTGAGCCACCCAGGCGCCTCTCAACCTGCTTGTGCTTTTAACTCTTTCTGTCAAGGTCAAAAGTATGTTTTTTTGGGGGGGATGCAAAATGTCTGGCAAATCGTCATGAACCATCCACCGGCCAGTAAATGTATACTGGTAAAATAAAACACATTTTCCTCAAGTACACACAGAAGAATCCCCTGGTTAAATCACATAAAAAGAGACAAGACAGATACTACAAATTTAAGAAGACTGAAATCCTACCAAGTATATTTTCCAACCACAATGGTACGAAACTAAAGACCACGGCTAAAACACAACTGGAAAACCTACAATGTAAGTATTAAATATTTAATATGTAAATATTAAACAGCACACTACTGCCCAAGCAATGGGCCAAATAAGAAATCAAATGGCAAATCAAACTATAAAGCAAAAGCAAAAGAAAACACCATATTCCAAAACCTATGGGATGCGGGAAAAGTAGATGTTCGAGTGAAATCTATGCTATAAATGCTTGTATTAAGGAAAACAGTTCAGGGACGCCTGGGTGGCCTGGTGGGTGAAAGGTCTGCCTTCGGCTCAAGTCATGATCCCAGGGTCCTGAGATCGAGTCCCACATTGGGCTCCCTGCTCAGCAAGGAGCCTGCTTCTCCCTCTGCCTGCCGCTCCCCCTGCTTGTGCTCTCTATCTCTTTCTCACAAATAAATAAATAAAATCTTAAAAAAAAGGAAAACAGTACAAATAAACACCTTAACATGACGCCACAAGGAACTAGAAAAAGAAACTTAGCTGAAATTTTGTAGAGGAAGGAAGTAACAAAGAAAGATCAGAAATAAATAAAATAGAGACCAGAATAAACAGTAGCATAACATCAAAGTCATGACCAGTATTTCCAAAAAATAAATAAGTAAACAAAATTGGCAATGCTTTAACTACTAAGCAAGAAAAAGAGAAAAGCCTCAAAAACCAAACTGAGAAATGGAAAACAAGACACCAGATAACTGCAGGAATACAGAGTGCGATAACAGATTACTAACAACGATTATATACTAACAAATCAGATCACTTAGAAAGAAAACCAGATCATTGCTAAAACCACTGAAGTTCCCAAGATCGAGTCCAAGAAATAGGAAATCTTAGACCGGTAACGAGAAGGAAAGTTGAATGAGGACTCAAAAATGTCCCAGCCCATAAAAGCCCGAGACCCCATGGTCTCATTGGTGAATTCCACCTAACATTTTAAAAAATAATAATTAATGACAATCCTTCTCAGCATCTCACAAATAATGGAAGAGAGGAACGCATTCAAAAGCATTCTAGGAGGCCCGTATTACCCTGATACCAAAGCCAGATAAGAAAATAGAAGGACAAGAAAGTCTAGTTTGTCCAATATAAGCATTGCGACTCCAATACTTTTTGGACCTCCCTGTGCCCCATAAATATTTCTCCACCCCCTCACTTTCAATCTGCAGGAGTCTTTAGGTCCAAAATGAGTTTTGGGTAGGCAGCCTGTGTTTGACTATGTAACGCAGACTTGTTGAATTCCAGCAACCGACTTGATGATCACATGACCTTATTTTGTAGTCCGAGAACCTCAGAGGCCTCAGTAAAAACATCTGAAATCTGCCTGCTTGACTCCCCACCTAGTGAGCAGGTAAGCGGCTCTCAGAACCCCACTGGCTGGGTGACGCCCCCCTCACTCACATCACCTCCAGTGCTCCAGATGGCCTGCTCTCCCCCTGACTCTGGGTCTCTGGAGGCAAAGACCCCACATCCTGATTTCTGTCCCATCTAGGAGGTCCCTTTGCCATTTTATTCCTGGTCTCTGCCAGGAGGGACAGGTGGCCTGGCCCTTCTTAGATCCAGCTCCTAGAGAGCAACCTTTCCCTCTCAGGATATCTTTTCTGCTGTTCCTGGGAATCTTGCCCTTCCTCCCTGGGGCAAGCCGGAGCAGGCCGCCCAGCCCTCCAGAACTCAGTCATTTCTATGGCTATTGGCAAGGACGATGCTTAGGGCATAAACAAATTTGGAGGGCCGAGCTTTACTTCCAATCTGTATTTCCAGTTTGGAAGAAAAGACATGGAATCTTGCCCACGGGGGAGGAAGGAAGGAAGTCCTGTAAGCTCTACCTAGGAAACAGCTTTCTTCCTCTGTTCATTTTTTTTTTTTGAGAGGGAGAGACTGAGGCTCGGGGGCTGGGGGGCGCGGAGGGCAGAGAGAATCTGAAGCAGGCTTCACACCCAGCATAGAGCCCGACACGGGGCTCGATCTCATGACCCTGAGATCATGAGCTGAGCCGAAATCAAGGGTCAGAGGCTTAACCAACTGAGCCACGGGGTGTGGGGGGGCCCTGGTTCACATTTCTTAGCACCATGAGCTGGTGTGGACACGGTCTTCTGACTGCATCACCACTTGGTGAAGCTGGAGGGAGGGGCAGACAGAGACAAAGGTTTTGGAACCAGCCAGCAGCCCAGAAGCACGCGAAAGGCCTGGAACTGTCTGCGTAGGAAGGAACAGGGAAGATGGGGGCGGTGATGGCGAAGATATTAGGCAACGTCCTGCAGGGATAATAACAACAAACAATAATGACAACAGCTAACACAGAGTGTGTACTCTGTTCAGGATTTGTTCAGTGCACTTCACATATGTGGATTCATTGATCTGCACAATGACCCTTTCAGATGGGGAAACTGAGGCAGATGAAATAATGATCATCTGCTCAAGGTCTCATAACTAATAGGCGGCAGCAGGATTTCAATTCAGACACTCAAAGGCCAGTACTCTTGATCACGAAGCTTCCCGGCCTCTTAACCGTAACTATGAAACACCACAGGGCTAACAGTTTTCCTTAAATTACTTAATTTAGTTCTCACAACAATCCAGCGAGTAAACTGATAATTGTAGGTTTCATTTTACAGAGAAGTTCTGAAGCACAGAGAGGTTGAGTAACTTGCTCAAGGTCACACAGCTTGTATGTAGTGAGAACGGAATTTAAGCTCAGGTTCGTGTATTCAGGGCTCAAGGTCTTACTTAGGTCTCTGCACTGCCCAGTTGATTTAAAGAAGGTCTCTGGGGGTGCCTGGGTGGCTCAGTCAGTTAAGTGTCTGCCTTCAGCTCAGGTCGTGATCCCGGGGTCCTGGGATTGAGCTCCGCATCGGGCTCCTTGCTCGGCAGGGAGTCTGCTTCTCCCTCTCCCTCTGCCTGCTGCTCCCCCTGCTTGTGCTCTCTCGCTGTCTCTCTCTGTCAAATAAATAAATAAAATCTTAACAAAAAATAAAGAAGTTCTCTGGAAGGCCGTTTAGATCGGTAACCAGTAACCGTTTGAGATTCTCAAACCAGGTGGGAGCCAATGATGCGGTCAATGTCCAGCCACATGTTTCCCGTGGCGGTCCCTCCCGTTCCCAGGCAAGGAGCGGCCCTGGCCGCCCTCAAACGGCTGCCATGTCCACCTCGTTCATTCAACAAGTTGTTCTTGAGCACCTCCCATGTGCCTGTCACTGTTCCAGCTCTGGGGACAGAGCAGTGAGCCACCACGGACAACGGTCTCTGCTCTCCTGGGAGCTCACAGTCTAGGAGGTGAAAACAAAGTAAACTAACAACCCAGGCACTAAACAAAAGAAGTAAGACAATCACGTAGTATATTAGAAGGTGCTAAGAGCTATGAAGAAAAAGAGAGCTGGAAAGACAAAGAGGAAGTGGTGGTGGTTTGGGGCTGATTGCAATTTTTTGGTAAAGATTTTATGTATTTATTTCTTTGAGAGAGAAAGTGAAAGAGCATGAGCGGGGCGGGGGGGAGGTGGTAGCAGAGGCAGAGGGAGAAGCAGGCTCCCCTCTGAGTAAGGAGCCCGATGCGGACCTTGGTCCTAGGACCCTGGGATCATGACCTGAGCAGAAGGCAGATGCTTAACCGACTGAGCCACCCAGGTGCCCCCTGGGATTGACTGTAATTTTAAATAAGGCAGTCAAGGAAGGCCTCCCTGAGAAGGTGACATTTGAGGGCAAGAGTAAGAGAGGACAGAGATGGTACCATGCAACTGTCTAGTGGGGGGAGCGGGGGACAGTTCTTCTGGCAGAGGCCCCAGCAAGTGTCCTGGGATGGGCCTATGAATGAACTTCACAAAGAACAGGAAGGAGGCCAGCTCCATCCTCTCCCTTCCACAGGAATACGCCCGTGCTCACTGGACCAAACCCAGGCTCCCGAGCCCGTTCCTGAAGGCGGCTGCCAAGGAGACGGCCTCTGTGCTCTGGTCAGGGAGACACGTTTCCCTGATCTCCGAGGCCCATCGTCACCATTGCATTACTGCTGCTGCTTCCCTCGAAGGGCCTTTGTCTTCGGATCTCCATCAGCGCAAAGCTTGAACTACTCTCTATGCCCAGCTCTGGAGACTTGCTTCGAGAAGCCTGCCGAGCTTCACCTCACCCCCAGTCAGTGCACTAAATATAAAGTTCACCCCATGTTGAGCCCCTGCCATATTAGCTTGGACCTGCCCACATTATCTTGATAGCATTCTCTAGGTGTTAACGTGGGTATCTCTTCTCCTTCCAGCGCCTTCGGGAAAGGAATTCATCATTTGCATCCTCCCATAACGTGTAAGAGTGTTATCTATTCAGTCAGTGTTTGACAAGCTTTGGACGATTGGATGGATGAACAGACAGGTGGGTGACTGGATGAACAGAGCTGTAGACTGAATGTAGACTGAATGTTTGTGTGTTCCTCTCCCCCCAAAATTCATAGGCTGAAACCTAACCTCCCACGTGTGATGGTATGAGGAGATGGGGCCTTTGGAAAGTCATGGGGTCAGGTGGGTTCTGCCCTCATGGGTGAGCTCAGGGCCCTTATAAAAGAGACTCTGGAGAGCTTCTGCCACGGGAGCGCACACGGAGAGCACAGCGATCCCACAACTGCAGGCGCCTTGACCTTGGACTTCCCAGCCTCTAACTGTAGGAGATAAGCTTCTGTTGTCTATAGGCCACCCAGCCTCTGGCGTTCTGTGATAGCAGCCTGAACTGACCAAGGCAAACCGTGTAAAAATAAGAAGAGGAATTCTTTAGGGTCTGAGAGAGAAATCTGGCTGTTTTCTAAACACAATCAAAAGTAATTCTTTTTCTCGCTTGGCTCATCTCCCCCTCTGTTTACCCCCCATTCATTCTTCCTTTCCTTCTACTACTGATCTCCCTGCTATTCCTTATGTTCCACAAATGAGTGAAACCATATGATAATTGTCTTTCTGTGGACTCCGGGAAACAAACTGAGGGTTTTAGAGAGGACGGGGTGGGGGAAGGGGGTAGCCCCAGTGATGGGTATTAAGGAGGGCACGTATTGCATGGAGCACTGGGTGTTATACGCAAACAAGGAATCATGGAACACTACATCAAAAACTAAGGATGTACTGTATGGTGGCTAACATAATTAAAAATAAATAAATAAAATATATTTAAAAAAGTAATTCTTTTTCTGAAAAAATTAAAGCGCTCAGAGTAGGAAGCTGAAGAGTATAACCCCCCACCAAAGACCGAATCAGTATCTTCGCCCTCTTTGTCCTCGTCATCTTGTAATTACACCTGCCAATGGAGACAGAGCCTGAGCTCCACCGTGGAGAGTCTCCAAAATTAGCTCCTACATTTACCTCAAAGACTCAGTGTGTTGAGAAAGACGCAGAGGGGTTTTTGTGGTTGCTGTTGTTTTAAGATTTTATTTTATTTTTTATTTATTTATCTATTTTTAAAGATTTTATTTATTTATTCGACAGAGATAGAGACAGCCAGCGAGAGAGGGAACACAAGCAGGGGGAGTGGGAGAGGAAGAAGCAGGCTCATAGCGGAAGAGCCTGACGTGGGGCTCGATCCCATAACACCAGGATCATGCCCATGAGCCGAAGGCAGACGCTTAACTGCTGTGCCACCCAGGCGCCCCTAAGATTTTATTTTGAAGGAAACTCTACACCTGACGTGGGGCTTGAACTCACAACCTCGAGACCAAGAGTCGCACGTTCCACCGAACTGAGTCTGCCAGGCGCCCCCAGAAAGACGCCAAGTTTTGTGCCCCTTAATCCTGAGCCACTTACATCCACCAATTCCAGCCATATCACATTGCAAATCATCAGGACACACCATTGATGCCAAGAGGTTGTTTCCAAAGTGGGATAATGCCCACAACTAAAATCTGTTTTCCTGTGCCAATTTTTTCAGTCTTTGAATTAGTAGACATGAAAGTATTTATTTGATCAAATAGCACAAGCACCTAAAATAACCCAATAAACACCAACCCTTTATTTAGGGCATGTCATTTCTGAACAACATATTACCCGACATGGACCAGCACCGGGGAAGTTCCAGAGTGCTCTGGCCTTGAATAATGTGCTTTTCAAAAATACAGACAGCTACCCAGCGGCCTTAGATTTTCCAGGAGAAATCTTGGCTTCCGGAAAAGGCTGCTCTATCACAATGCTGGGGATTATACGACAGCCAAAAACTTGAAGCAGGGGCCCTGGCCCTTCTCTGGGACAAGGGCCCCTCTGAAAATCTTCTGAAAACCATGGAATCTCTCCAGTCGAGCGCACACATACAGACAATTCTGCATAAAACTCTGAGTGGGCCCCAAACTTATCCACGGCTCCTTCCCCAAGAGTGCAGGAATTTGGGGTTAAAAAAGGGTGATGACAATACCAAGGTTTGGTGAGATTCAGAAGCGACCGGAACTCTCACACCCGGCTAGTGGGAGTCTGACATGGTTTCACCACTTTGCAAAGCTGTTTGGCATTATTTACGAAAAGCTGCGTATGGTGCGTAGCTTACGACCCACTTCGGGTTGCCCAAGACAGTGTTCTCCAAATGTTATGCAAGAAGGTTAAATGGCCCTTAACAGTAGTATGGATGAAAAAACTGAATCATATTTCCACAGTGGAACACCATACTGCAGAGACCATGATCTACAATTACCCATAATGACACATGTGAATTTCGCAATGCTTTTATTTATTTCTTTGACAGAGCGAGCACGCGCGAGCAGGGGGAGCAGCAGAGGGAGAGGGAGAAGCAGACTCCCCGCTGAGCAGGGAGCCCAACACGGGGCTTGATCTCAGGACCCCGGGATCATGACCCGAGCTGAAGGCAAATGCTTAACCGACTGAGCCACCCAGGCGCCCTTAAGAATGTCTCAAGAAACAGGGGTGCCTGGGTGGCTCAGTCATTAAGTGTCTGCCTTCAGCTCAGGGCATGATCCCAGGGTCCTGGGATCGAGCCCCACGTCGGGCTCCCTGCTCTCCGCTGGGAGCCTGCTTCTTCCTCTCCCACTCCCCCTACTTGTGTTCCCTCTCTCACTGACTGTCTCTCTCTCTGTCAAATAAATAAACAAAATCTTAAAAAAAAAGAAAAAAGAAAAAAAGAGAAACATAAATTCATTGACTACTTGAGTAGAAAGGAACTTCAGGCTTTAATCTCGGCCCAGCCAGGACTGACCCACTGTCATGGAGAAAAGCTTCTTCCCCAAGCTGCTCCATCGAGGTGGGCTCCAGATCACTACCTAGGGGCCCTTCCTTGGAGAGAAGTGCTCAGTGTCCATACTGACCCTAGGCAACTGACTTCTTCGGGGAGAGACACAAGAGGAAGTGCTTTTAAACCATAGTTCCTTTTTGGAGTCCGGTTGTATTGAGTTCAGAGCAGTCACCATCATCTGTAACCTAGACCCTTCATTCTATTCTTTTCTCTACCTCCTCCCCATCACCATTACTGGTCAGAAACAACCTATTCAGCTGTGAAACCACACACTGCCTATAATCAGTTGCTTAGAGTAAAAGTCACCCTCGACTCCTCTCCTCTTTTTCTCCAGCCATATAGAATCAGTCACAAACACTGCCAGTTAGACATCAAGATGTATCTAGAATCCAACCGTGTCTCACCTCCTTCACTGTTACCTCCCTGGTCCAAGCCATTACCAGCCCCAGCCTTGATTACTGCATTAACTTCCTAAACTCTCTCCCTGCTTTCCACTTTTGGCCCACAGAGTCTCCAAAGAGCCAGAAAGAGCTTTATAACATATAACTAGAGCATGTCACTCTCCTGACCAAATTCTTCTAATGGTTTTCCATCCCACCTACCAGAAATCCAAGGTCCTTACCGTGGTCAACAAGACTTACATACTTCTCTTTCCTCATCTACCATCTTCTTCCCATTATTCAGATCACACTGGCCTCTCTGCTGTTCTTCTTCTTTTTTTTTTTTAATTTACTTGACAGAGAGAGACATAGCCAGGGAGAGAGGGAACACAAGCAGGGGGAGTGGGAGAGGAAGAAGCAGGCTCCCAGCGGAGGAGCCTGATGCAGGGCTTGATCCCAGGACTCTGGGATCACACCCTGAGCCGAAGGCAGACGCTTAACGACTGAGCCACCCAGGCGCCCCTCTGCTGTTCTTTAAACACACAAAGATTTCTGCCAGATACGTGTCTACTTCCTCATTGTGTTCAAATCACACCTCAAATGTTACTTCCTCAGAGATGTTTTTCCTGGCAACCTTTATCATTCTTCCTATCAAATGAGATTAGGTGATATAATTATTCATATATGTGTTTAATTCCCCTACCCTCCGGAATGCAGACCCCACAAAGGTGGAAATTTTGTCTTTTTCACTGGTGTATTCCTCGTACCTATAATGGTACTCATTCAATAAATACTTGATGAACAAATAAATAAAAATCTGATACTATGTTCATCTGAAGCCATGTTTAGAGGCTAGAGGAGATGCCAAGAGGGTAGCTATGCCTTGATCATGTGTCTGGAAGGTGTTTGTCATGAGTTCTTCATTGACGAAGTCAGGTCACTGCCCCATGGGGATGACCACCGAGTCTGCCTCGACTGTAATCACTATTGACCACAGGGAAGTTCAGGCCAGTAGAGGGAAGGGTCAGGTGTAAACCAGGTGCCCCTGTTCTATTAGGGTGGGGAGAGGTACAGCAGGGAAGCAGAATTGCTCTAGGAAAGAGCAGCTCTCACCCAAGTGTATATATGGATTATTATTAGAGAAGATTCCTATGTCCATCTCGAGGCCAGAGAAAGAGCTATACACCCCACTCCTTAAGCATCAGTGCCCTTTACAATTATGGGCTCCTTTGCGTAATGCAACGGCTTGATTTAATTAGGCCATGCTGAGTAACAACTACCTTTTCCTGAACACTCACCATGTGCATAGTACTTGGTGTATATATCATTCTTAATCCTTACAAATATTTTGTGGGGTAGATACTGTTATTAACCCTATTTTATTAATGACTGGATTAAGAAGCTGTGGTCCATATATACAATGGAATATTACTCAGCTATCAGAAAGAACGAATTCTCAACATGCTGCAACATGGACGGCACTGGAGGAGATAATGCTAAGTGAAATAAGTCAAGCAGAGAAAGACAATTATCATATGATTTCTCTCATCTATGGAACATAAGAACTAGGAGGATCGGTAGGGGAAGAAAGGGATAAAGAAAAGGGGGGTAATCAGAAGGGGGAATGAAACATGAGAGACTATGGACTATGAGAAACAAACTGAAGACTTCAGAGGGGAGGGGGTGGGGGAATGGGATAGACTGGTGATGGGTAGTAAGGAGGGCACGTATTGCATGGTGCACTGGGTGTTATACGCAACTAATGAAGCATCAAACTTTACATCGGAATCTGGGGATGTACTGTATGGTGATTAACATAATATAATAAAATAAAATTAAAAAAAAAAAAACTAATTGATGTACTGTATGGTGACTAACATAATATAATAAAAAAATCATTAAAAAATTAATTAATTAATTAATTTTAGAGAAAGTGTGTGCGTGTGCACGAGTGGACGGGGGAGGGATGGAGAGGGGAGAGAGAGAATCTTAAGCAGGCTCCATGCTCAGTGCAGAGCCTGATATGGGGGCTCAATCTCATGATCTTCAGATCATGACCTGTTCCAAAATCAAGAGTCGGAAGCTCAACCAACTGAGCCACCCAGGTGCCCTAACCCTATTTTTAAATAGCAGCTTTATGAAGATATCATTCACATACCATAAAACTCATCTTTTTATTGTGGTAAAATATACATAATATAAAATCACGCTTTTAACCTTTAAAGTATACAGTTCAGTGCCATTAAGTACACTCACAATGTTGTCCAACTATCCCCACTACCCATTTCCAGAACATTTTCATCATCCCAAACAGAAACTTCATACCCATTGAATACTAACTCTTCATTTTCCCTTCCCATTAGGTCCTGGTTACCTCTATTCCACTTTCTGTCTTTACGAATTTGCCTATTCTGGATAACTCTGTAAGTGTATTTTGTGTCTTAATTTATTTCAATTTGCGTTGTGTTTTCCAGGTTCATCCATGTTGGAGCATGTATCAGAATTTCCTTCCTTTTTAAAGCTCTTTTTAAAGAACCATTCTGTGAGCCAGGTGGCAAGGTTCTGTAACAGTCCATTGTATGGATAGACCACATTTTATTTATCCATTCATCCGCTGATGGACATTTGGGTTGTTTTCACTTTTTAGCTATTAGAGTAATGCTCTATGAACATTTGCGTATTGATCCATTTTACAGATGCGGAGAGTGAGTCTTAGGATAAACGACCTTCCCAGGATCACAGGGTTAATGAGGGGGGTTCAGGCGTGCTTAAAGTCAAGCTAGTTCCCCTGCTTGTGCCACCTCTCACGCAGCAGAAGATCCAAGATCTGGATGGTCCCCGGTGCACAGGCAACGGCAGACACCAGCATGGCCCACCTCATCACCATTCCACTCTGTTGGGTTAAATGTAACTTAACTTTAAAACCCTATGCAGAGAGACAAAGCAAAGGATAACCACCAAATTAGAACTAACACTATATTTCACCAAATGGTGAAGAGAATCAAAATTGTCTTACTGATAGGCTTGGATAGGCCCAAGAAAAATCTCTAGGTGTCATAATTTTAAGTGCCCCTGACATTTGGGCAATTTCTTCTTTCACTCTGTAAAAATGTATTCACTACATGGTATGAAACAGCCACCGCGTACTGCTCTGAAGAGACAGGAACGAACTAAGACACGGTCCCAGGCTCAAGGAGTTCCAAAGTCTAGTTGGAGAAGCAGGTTCGTGGAAGGAGAGAATTATTGCACCATGATTACAACGTGGCACATGGCTGGCCTCATGGCTACATGGCTGCATATTGCAAAGGCCCTTGATGAAACCCTGAGTCTTTGGGGGAAAGTGAGCTACTTCATGGAGAGCTCAGTTAGCAGGAGTCGTGACTGCGCTTATCTTATCCCAGACACCCTTATGCTTCTCTGCCCAGGTCCCTTCTGTTAGCCAAATGGCGAGGTCTACGGAAGTCCCAATACGTAAAGCTTGGTTTGGAATTACTGAAGAAAAGAGTGGTCTACCCAGTGGTCCATGTGGTGAATGCTGTGATAAGCTTGCCCATATCCCCATTCAGAAGCAAGGGAATTATTTCTTCAGCTGTTAGCGTTATTCCTGGCAGGCAGCCCGTGGTGCTTAGCCCCCTTCAGAGATTACCCCCCCTGCAAAAAAACAAAACAAAACAAAACCCACCCTGCCCAAGGTTAGGCCACCTTCTCTGGGGAGCTCACTTCCAGTAACTGACTGATATGAGGGTATCAAGTTCTTGTCCTCCTGCCCCACTAAGGGTCGTCCCATCTTCAGAATTCTTGCAGGGTTGGCTGAGGCTTCCATGGAAACTACGTCACAGTCTGACTTCCTCTGCTGGCTCTTCCCTTCCCCTCCAAGCTGTTGATCCCCAGTGCGCTCCCTCAAACTATTACTTCCTGCACGCTAATCTCATGAAAAACCCGTAGAACAGTGGGACCTCATTTGAGAATAGGGGTTTTCTGGAAATAGGATTAGTGGGGAGGTCCCAATCTTCTTCTCCACGATCCTCACCAGAGACTTGCTGCAGGAAATGGGGGCTACAGCGACAACGGCCACAAATGTACTCAGATAGGTTTACAGTCCGAAAGGGGGAAACTGAGAGCAAAAAGTTTGTAACAAGGCAAAGCTCACTTCCACATCGTACATCGTAGTTGCAAAATCCCATGAATGTTCACGTAAAGGTTTGTGCCAGGAGAAAGAGTTAATTTGCCATCTTAAAAATGTTTGCAAGGAATTAAAAAACAACAACAACTAAGAAAACGCCTATGACGTGTTCTGAGTTATTTAGGAAAGAACCTTGGAGTTAAAATCCACATGCTCTCCAAATTCCAATGAATCTTAAACAAGTCTTAATATTGAAATCTTCTCTTCTATGCATCTTTAACATGCTCTGCTAGCTGCATTAGTTATGTGTAATCTTAGAGAAAAGATCACTTTTAGTCTCACTAAAAGACTTCATAGATCCACCATAAATCATTTCCATAGAAGGTAGTTTTCCCAGCTCTAATGTTTTAGTTTAACTAAGAAATCTAATGTGGTTTTTCACAGACAAAACCATAAAGTGCTCATAAAAATAGCCATTATACAAGAGTTGTAAAATTCCATGCCCGTATAGATCTGTTATGGTTTGGAAAATCTGACTACAAAAGTGTGGTGTTGTGATAATATATATTTTGGTCTTTGTCCTCAGTGCCTGGCCTGTAAGACCTTTGGAATTTCCTGAGTGATACGGATGAAAAGAGGGTCTTTTGTTGTTCATAGAAGCCCCTTTTAAACTGTATCTGAGGTTATGCTAAGGAAGTGCCTCTTAGTGGGCCCCTAGAGCTTGGGTGGGGGGGAGCTGGTTGCCATAGGAACCAACTACAGGATTAGAAGCTTGGAACTTCGTGTCCCTGACCTCTGAGGAGTGGAGAGAGTCTGGAGATTGATCTAATCACCAATGGTCAATGCTTTAATCAATCGTGCCTATGTAATGAAGCCTCCAGAAAAATCCTTAAACAAGGGAGTTCAGAGAGCTTCCAGGTTGGTGACCAAAGGCACATCCATATTCTGGGAGGGTGGCCCACCCCAAACTCCACGGGAATGGACGCTCCAGTACTCACGACCCTTCTGGACCTTGCCGGATGTACCTGTTCCTCTGGCTATTCNAATCCTTAAACAAGGGAGTTCAGAGAGCTTCCAGGTTGGTGACCAAAGGCACATCCATATTCTGGGAGGGTGGCCCACCCCAAACTCCACGGGAATGGACGCTCCAGTACTCACGACCCTTCTGGACCTTGCCGGATGTACCTGTTCCTCTGGCTATTCATCTGTATCCTTTTTTTTTTTTTTTTAAAGATTTTATTTATTTATTTGACAGAGATAGAGACAGCCAGTGAGAGAGGGAACACAGGCAGGGGGAGTGGGAGAGGAAGAAGCAGGCTCCCAGCGGAGGAGCCTGACGTGGGGCTCAATCCCAGGAACCTGGGATCACGCCCTGAGCCAAAGGCAGAAGCTTAACGACTGAGCCACCCAGGTGCCCCTCATCTGTATCCTTTATCACAAACCAGTACTAGTAAATAAATTGTTTTCTCTGAGTTCTATGAGCCATTCTAGCAAATCACCATAGCTGGTCAGTCAGAAGTACAGAAGGCCCGGGACTTGCGACTGGCCTCTGAAGTAGGGGCAATTTTGTGGGATTGGAGCCCTTAATTTGTGGGCCTGTGCCAACTTTGGGTAATTAGTGTTAGAATTAAATTGAATTGTAGTACACCCAATTGGTATCCGGAGAGTTAAAGAATTGGTTGGTATGTGAAAAAAAAAAATCCCCACATATCTGGTGTCAGAAGTGTCATGAGTAAAAAATAGTTCACAGTAAGAGGTAATGTGATTTTTCAGTAATTGAATTATAGGGCAGTAGAGAAATAAAACCAAATACAATAGCCTTAGCAAAAAACAGATATTTGGCTTAACCACAATCATTACAAAGCCTTATTTTAGAATATTCAAACACCAGAAATCACTTGAAAAAGATCTATTTTTGTCCCCACATATGTGCAATTAGAGGCAAGAGCACAGCCTGTGGTGTTCACCATGCCAGGAGGTAGCCACATGAATGCAGGCAAGTGACTTCAATCGTATGCACCTGGAGGGGCCAAGCACAGGCCACCCCTAGATGAGCCATGTTGGCATGAACATTATTTTGAGTTAAAAGCAATCCAAACTCAGCTGATTCAGGAAAAGCTCTTCACCTCCCACTCAGCTGCCCGCCTTACCAGGAAGAGAGTTATTAACAGAGACTTCCTTTTACCTAAGAAATTTAGCTGCATCATAGGGCAACCTTGTTTTTCCAAGCATCTCCTTTCACCTTCTTCCTACTGGTCCTTCTCCCGTTTGTATCCTCAGACCCCCTACCCGTCTCCTTAGCTCACAGAAGCTTCTTGTCGCCTTGCTGGCTTTGGAATTTCCATGGCTGTGTGGGTTCCCCGTAAGTACATATGCTATTAAACTCGATTTCCTCCTGTTAATCTGTCTCATGTCAATTTAAGTCTTAGTCCAGCTGGAAGGATCTTGAAGGGCAGAGGAAATTCTTCCTCCCCAACACAGCTTTCTATAATGTGGATATAAACAGAACCAATGTCATGGTCATTGCCAGCAATGAGTGAGATGATGCATAAGCATCTCTTAACAGAGTGCCTTGCACATAGTGAATGTGTAAATACTGATGAATATCATCACTACTGTCCCTACACTTTTCCTTCCATGGAAGGTATTGCCAACGGTCATATCTTGAGCCTCCCTTCATGGGAGGCTCTCCAGACCCTCCATGGGAATCCCACTGCGTGAATGGCAGATGACTTTGTAGCAGGAGGCGCAAAGCTTCTCACCCTTACAGCATCACTCAGCATGTTGGGATTTACCAGCAGAAAAATCAGTCTCCGACTGCTCATCTCAGCACCGTCTTGTCAGAGAAGGTGCTCTTCCAGTCACCTTTGCAATCAAGCCCTCTCTGAGCCTCCAGGACTGGATCCGGAACACCAGCCTCAGAGAGCAGCTCAGCTAATCCCCAACAACTGCACCACTTTCCTAGCCCAACTGTATCCTCCCTGGAGTCACAGGTGCCAGACGACAGGTGCGTTCCTGGTCTTTCAAAGATATTACCCAAACGCTTTTGATGTCCCTAAACTCTATAGAGTAATGAGAAGATGAAAAAGCTCTTTGTAAACCTACAGACACAGTACAATATAAAAGGAGAGAGAAAGAGAGGGAGGGAGGGAGAAAGGGGGGTCGGAGAGAAAGAGAGAGAGGGAAAAAAAGAGAGAGAAGAAAGGAAGGGACAGAGGGAAGGGAAGGAACGGAAGAAGAAAGAAAGAGAAATTAGGGCTTTAAAACAAATCATTTTTCTCAAAATGGGTTATTCCTCAGACGTCAACTATCGGCTTTGGCTTACCAGATTATCATTTTGAAATCTGAGGCTATGTGATGATCTAAGTCCGGAAAAATTGTGTCTAAAAAGAAAATTATATTTTTAAAAAATTCCCTCCTAAAGTATTTCTCTACCACATAAGATATATATATATATATAATTTTATATATAAAGTCATTTTATATATTATCATATTCACCTTGGGGGGGGTAGAAACTAACAGTTCCACATTATACACTAGGAGCTGAGGTTTCTAGGAAGCAGTAAACTACACATGGCCAGGGTCCATGGTGAATTTACTGAAAGCCCAGGACTCTGACAGAGGTCTGTGACTCCAGACTTAGTCTGTATTTCTCTACAGAGAGGTTCTCACAAGATGGAAATTCAGTTCCTTGACTGTCTTCACAACTCGCTCTATCTCTCCACTGAGTACCTCACACAGTTCCAAAGCCAGCCTCCAATCAATACTGGCACGGATACCAACCTTTGACTCCATAAATTGTTTGAGGAAAATGTTTACTTTCTCTAATGGTGCAAACCAAAACGATGATCGCTTAGGTGAGTCCGAAAATTCCCCCCAAAAGAAACTCAATGCTTGGAAGGAAGAACTCCACTTTGAAATAAATCGAAAGAGACTCCGTGCATAGATAGAAGGGTTTCCTTAGCCCGCAAAGGAGGTCTGCTGCTATGAACATTAATCCCTTGCAGGGAAACTGTGTTGATTCAAGGGAGGAGTCCCTTGTTGGGACAGTGAGAAGGATGCGGGGCAGATCCCAGTTAGAGGAACATTTGGGGTCTAGTAAAGAGATGATGTGGCAGGAGAAATCTGGAGTGAGATTCAGATAAAGGAAGAGACAAGTCTGGCAAAGAGGCAACTTGTGAACTGTACGTGGAAGACACCCTAGAGACACTTTAAAGAATTCAAACGTAATGAATTGCACTGAGATGAAAGGCTTATCCCAGAGGCATCTGCTTATTTGAGACAATTATTTTCAGGAAGAAAGCATTTTCAAAGAAATTCACCTAAGTGGTATTTTTGATTGATGTCCATATTCTTTTCTTTTCAAGATTTATTTATTTTATATATTACATTCTTTTTTTTAAGATTTTATTTATTTATTTGACAGAGAGAGAGAGAGAGCCAGAGAACACAAGCGAGGGAGGGGGGAATGGCAGAGGGAGAGGGAGAATCAGGCTCCCCGCTGCGCAGGGAGCCCGAGGCAAGGCTCAATCCCAGAACCCTGGGATCATGACCCGAGCCGAAGGCAGATGCATCACGACTGAGCCACCCAGGTGCCCCATTATATTTTATATTCTTAAAAAAAAAAAAGAAAACACTGCAAAGGATAAGTCATGAGCTAGAAGAAAGTGGGTAAGAGAAATAAGGATTGTAATAGGCAAACACCATAATTACCACCCCCCCCCGCATCGTCATCATGGCTAACACTTTCTGGACACTTGCAAGGTACCAGGGACTCTTTCAAGATTTTACAAATTTAATTCATTTCTCTCTCTCAACAACCCTATGAAGAAGGTGATGTTATTATTATCTTCATTTTTTAGATTAAGAAGCAAAAAGGTACAGAGAGGTTAAGAAACTTGCCTCCAATCACACAGCTAATAAAGTAGTGAGTAGGAAATTTGAATCCAGGCCTCTGGGTTCTAAGCCTATGATCTCAATTTCTATGTTATTACAGATGGCCTAGTAGTTTTAGCTTTTGACTCCCCCCCCAATGCACTTGATTACATATATATGTTTTTTTAAGGCTATGAGGAGCTTTGATCTGATCATTCTAACATATCTTGGGCCTGCTAGAAGATATCAGCAAAAACTATTGGAACAAAGGCTATCTCTTTCATAGCTGGGAGAGATGCTCTCTCAGTTATAATTCATGGCTTCTGTTAAATTTGTAAGCACTTACCTCTTTCTCCTTCCTGACATTCTTTTCAACTATCTCACCTTTTCCATATGCAAGCCTATGTATTTATGCTCAGGAAGTCTGTCACTGTACAAGTATTTTGTCTTTCTTTGATCTCTATCTTTTAGACTCCCTCAAAATTAAGCTATTAACTTAGAAGTTTCCTAAAATAACCCCAACACCATGCTTATGCATAGCTGCAATTTTAAAATGCCATTCCGGGTTACCGTATCATATGCTTACTCCAAATTCCAGGGCAGGCCACGGGGTGTTAGCTACCTTACACCGATCTACAGTTGGTTTAAATGATGACCATGGCAATGAAAATTGCAAGGTGGTCTAAGCATAGTTTCAATGCTCCTCTTCAAAATTACTGTCTGTTGAAAACCCTTAAGGTTCCCGAATGTGCATACATCAGTTTGAATAGAATATTACAAGCTTCAGGGGCGCCTGGGTGGCACAGCAGTTAAGCGTCTGCCTTCGGCTCAGGGCGTGATCCCGGCGTTCTGGGATCGAGCCCCACATCAGGCTCCTCCGCTATGGGCCTGCTTCTTCCTCTCCCACTCCCCCTGCTTGTGTTCTCTCTCTCGCTGGCTGTCTCTATCTGTCGAATA